>NC_054535.1:93320982-93620982 GCF_017654505.1 Polyodon spathula | reverse complement strand
AGGTGAGTTTTTGGAAAGTCAAAAATATTATCAAAACAGCATGGGATATGGAAGAAATTATGGTTCTTATTGCTGTCTTGGCTGTCTGTAAATTCCAAAGAATCCTATAAAATGAAAGTGTTGAATAGAATATCCCCCAGGCTTAATGGAAAAGGGATCAGCTTTGCATTGCCAAAGCTCAACCTGTGATACAACCTGTAGTGGAAATGAAAAATAAATGAAATAAATAATTAAATATTTATGACTCAATGGCCAATATCTAAAGTGCCATTTAAATCTGAAATATAAATATTATATATTTTTTTCTATTGCACCCATGCGTTGTAACATTTGTCTAGTCACGGTAAAATAATTAGACAATGAAGGAATAAAACTGAAGATGAAAGGGAGGGAAAATTAATGATTCAATTCACATTTCACTGACATGTAAAATAGGCATTTATTTCCACAAGAAAGTGAACTTTAATATACAGTACACCCTCGCTATAACACCCTTCATTATAACAAACCTGGTCGCTGGACCCCAAATAAAAATGAAAAAAAAAAAGATCAAATCAACACACACAGTCAACATCCCGGTACACTCTGTATGCACAGGATGCCACCTCCACAGTGAAGTCAACTGTTTTGTCTTAATAAAAAGCGCATTCTGTGTAACTACGCCTCCGAAACGAAAATCACTTTATGTTGCAACAAAGCTGGAAACTATATTGATTGTTTGTAAACAAGAGTAACGCAGGCATGTCTGTGACGAATATAGGCTGTCAAAAAACCCTTTTTTGGCTTGTTCAGCAACCATGCGGCAAACCAAAACTGATTAAAGAAAAAACAACAACAAAAAAAACTTGAGGATCTGATGAACTTTTCATGTCAAACTTCATGTCAGGATGGTTTGGAATAAAAACTCAGTTTGAAATTCTTGCATATTGGATTAAGATTTGGTGGACTTTGAAACGATTCATGTCAGATGGATTTTGAATAAATGTTCAACTCCAATTTGAGATTTGTGCTTTCTGTACTGCATTTTAATTCTTTAACGAATAGGATAAAGCAAAGGCAGAATACAGCATACATGAGACAAACAGGTACATGTAATTCTATTTTATTCACAATCTCATCTCATTATCTTAATCCAACAATTTATAGTTCATATTGATTGTCCTTTTGCTATAACACACCCTTTGATATAACGAACAAAAGGCTTGCACCCCAAAAGATCAGTTATACCGAGGGTGTACTCTATTTTAGTGGGTGTAATGTAATAAAATGATATACATACATTTTATTTCGGAATGACCTATATACCACATGAATAAGCCCTACTTGACTAGAGAATTTACCTGGATTGCATCAATCATCCCTTTTAGAACAGCAGATTATAGGGTCATCAAATCATCCCCTGAGTAATCGCACTGGGGAATAATGTATATTTAAATATAAATTATTTATTTTCCAGTAGTGTTAAGCTACTAAAAGCCAAATTAAACATACAGGGCACAATTTTCATGACTGGGTAAAGTGGTGGCTTCTGGCGCTGTTAAAATCTTTAGGACCATGCAAAGACGTTGGTTATCAGTGGAGCTTGTGTCCATTATAAAATTCAAAAGGGCAAGTGATCACAGAAGACAGGTTAAAAATAAACAAAAAGAAAGATATGAAGCGCATTTGTACTTAACAGTTGGAATAGTACACATTTCTATAATCATTTATCTCTTAAATAACTTTTTGAACAACACGCAGCTTAATTAATTTTGCAGTACACAGTTAGCTCCGGAGTCCAACTCCATGTGTTTCATGTAGCTGTACATGAGTATAGCACTCCCACTCTACCCACAGGGGGCATTCTGATACTGAACCAGTTACATGTCTGTACTTTTTTCTGTACTCCCAGTAAACTTGTATTCATTTCAACCTAGCATGGTGTCAATCTCATTCATTGCAAATACACAGCAAGACACTGCACCCATCTAAATGAAATAAACAGGGGTGGGCAACAATATGAAAATTGTACATCTATAATGTGCACAGACTGCAGCATTAAGGAAGGCTCCCTCTCCAGTCTGTCCTACAATGACTCTCTGGGGGTTGGTAAGGGGTGGTAAGGGGGTTGAAATGCAGGGTCGAAGCGATGTTGACCGTGTCGATATTGGTGGTTGCGGCGGTCCGGGTTCTGAGTGGCGGTTGTCACGGTGTCTGGATCCGCCGTCCAGAGGTCCCTCCCTCACTGCTCTCCAGAGTGCTTTGATCACTGGAGTCACCTGCTCCCGACTGGAGCCTATGGGCCTGGCTCTGCTTTTTCCTGTGGAACGAGCTGGGTGTCTTTCGTGTTCTCCACTTAGATCCCACTTTACTTCTGCACCATTGTAGTGTTCATCCTTAAGCAGGTTCCTAGCAGGATGAAATGAAACACCGGAGACAGCGTGCAGTCAAAAGCAGTTACAACTGATGTTTTTATTAATGCTTTCCAATGCTGTCCTTCTGCGCTGGCCCTCAGTAAATGGTCTTTAGCTCTTATACTGCTCTCACACACCACAACCAGCTGGCAGCACAGTGCCCATATTTCTAACCATAGCTCCACCCATGCCACATACCATTGGTTCATTCAAAACACAACATGCCATTGACTCTGGTGGTCACCCATTTGATGACGTGACACCCCACTCTCACACACAAACAGAAGTAAACAGCCGCGAGCGGGTTACTCAAGACTGCACCCACGTAAAAGAGAGAGTGAGAGAGAGTGAAGAGAGAGACAACAAATACCCGCTGATAACAGGCAGTAGTGGAATAATCAAGATGGCACCCGAGTAAAAGAGAGAGAAAGAGATAACACACACCCGCTGAAAACAGGCAGTAGCGGGCTAATGAAGACGGCACCCATGTAAAAGAGAGAGAGAATAACATGCATTTGCCACACATTCTAACACAGACTCAAACTTAACATTTATGCAGGGCATCTATTCGCATAGACTTTAATAACAAACGCACTGCTTATATTGTAGTAATCACTCGTATTAATCCACAAATCAGCCGTTTTCACCTCATTACCTTGCCGTTCACATAGATTTCAATACAAAAGGCAGCACTTTACTGTAATAAAAGCTTGACAGATCGCTTGACTATTTAATCCCTGTATGCAGTGTCGAGTTTACAGTTTGAAAAAAACAGCACTGACTGCAACAGCAAGCAAGCAAGGCTGGAAAGAGAAAAGGAAATAATTTCAGTCCTTCTTTGCTGTAAAATGGATGGCAGGGATTTGTGATTGACAAATAGAAAATCTGACATTGTTTTACAGGAGTTAACCACCTGCCTGTGGTTTACCATGCAAACAGAACCAAGTATATTTTGTATATTTTGACTGACACTGGCACTCAGGGTATATTTTGAGTGACACTGACACTCAGGGTATATTCTGAGTGACACTGGCACTCAAGGTACTTGCCTCCAAGTCGTCCTTCAGTTCGTCACATAAATCCAAAGTGGTTGCTTTATCAAGCCGATATCACTTGCGGTTTAGTAAGGTCCAGCCAACTGACCCTTTGATGATTCACTCGTGGGGTGTACTTTCGGCGGTGCCTGGGTTTCTGTATTGGGGTAAAAGTTCTACTATTTTCCCTTTCATCCTCTAAAATTGCAGCAATCCCGAAAAGCACATTCAGTTCCATCACAATCTAACACTCACTCCTCCACCAGATTCTGTTTTATTTGAGCGTAGTGCTTTTATATTGTCTCTTTCAATCAGTTTAATTCCTTTAGGACAACTTGAAACAGGCGGATATATTTTTGTCAGGAATGACTCGCTAACAACTTTGATTTTGGGGCGGCGAGTATGCTAACTGGGTGCTCGCCTCATTTGCATAAAATTTCCCGAACTGTTGGAATTGGGGTTTCTGTTTTCTCTTTTTATGCTTTCCGACAACTTTTGATTTTGGGTCGGAGCATTTTGGGACCGTTGTGCGAGAGCCGGTGGTCTGTGAAAGGCTTGCGCCAATGACTATAGGTCGCAGAACCTTCACTTCTAAAGGAGAAGTAACGCTGATTTTCCTGTTAAACTAATCTGATGTGAAATGTTATTCAATTGGTACCATATTTCTTGCATATTTTACCATTATGAGGTGGCATTTTTAAAACATCAAGTATAAATATATCGATCCCATCAAACGGTATGTACAATTATTATATATAAGCTCAAACATTAGTGGTGCAGGGCCCACATTATAGAATATTGGTGGCGCTTGGGCAACACGGCACATATAAACATATTTAAAAAAAGACAGGGTGTGGCATAGTTGGCTGTTATCTGTTGGATAACACAGTGGAGACCACTGAACTCAAACCAAAAGCCAAGAACAAACTGAAAAAGTTACCTGTCTGGAGTCTGAACAAATAAAAAGAAAGAGGAGCAGCACTTTAATGCAAACAAGACAACCTTTGCAGATAAGTGACGCTGTTAGTTGTTTTGTTTCATCTGGTCGATGCTGCAACTTGATGTTTTGTTTTGTTTAGTTTAGTTAGGAACTGTGGAGTTAGCTTGTTTGTGTTTGGTGATTTTAAGAATTATATTGGTTTTGATATTATTGTTGTTATCTGAAGTAAATTAAATTTAAAAGAAACAAGGTGCTATGATGACCTTTTTAACTATCTATTAACAAAGTGAGCTATCATTGGAGTTCTGATCACTACCTGCTTTCAATAACCTGGTACAGATCTATTTTGTTTGTTTGTTTCCCCCCCCTCTCCCGGGTATGTGTGCACAGGGCTGGCGTGGCTATGTTCCACTGACTGGGATTGGGATGCTGTTCTGTACGAACTGCCAGCCATCATAACACGTGTTTCTTTTGTTTACTGTACGGGTGATTGGGGGACATTTTGACATTATGTGGGAGTTTATACCGTTCATCGCTTACTGGGAGCGAATCACGTTAACACAAACATGCCTGTTCTAAGCAGTGCAACTTTATTAGCACTAAAAAGTATGTATCTATGAGCATACGTCAATTTTATTTTAATCCCACGATATCACTATATGGAAATTATTATTGAAATCATATCAAGATTGGTGCCCACCCCTAGAAATGAATGTTTATTTTTTATTTTATTATTATACCCCAGCTATAGAAACGTTTTCTTTAATTTTCTAATTATATTTATTTCAATTTTACACTATCATACTGAGTTACCATAACTAATACTGGATTCAATGTGAGATCTTTCAACACTTGGCGACTTTTGAATTATTACATTTACTGTATTATTACTACCTGTACAGTATTTTCTTTAAATTCATAGGTTCTTATTTCATTTTCAGCAATCTGATTGGCTACATTAGTATGCATAGTAATTAGAATTACAACACGTACTAAAGTCAAACGAGATTGTGTAGTATATAACACATTTTTGACCCGGATGGCCTGCCATACGTTTGTAATCAAAAAGTTACGCCACTGAAGTAAATTGCAATTGCTCTGGGTCACAGAAACGAGAAAGAAAAGCACAACTGAATAATAATAATAATAATAATAATAATACATACATACATACAGATACAGATAATGTTTGTTTTCCTAATGTATCAATACCATAATGTTTAGCTAACTGAATAAAAAAATTAATTAAGCTGCGCATTGTTCAAAAGGTTCATTAAGAGACAAATCACTAAATAAATGTATACCATTGCAACTGTTAAATACAAATGTGGCGCTGCATATCCTTTTATTTGGTTTATTTCACCTGTCTTCTGTGATCACTTGCCCTTTTAAATTTTAACATTGACACAAGATCCACTAACAACCAACATCCTTGCATGGTCCTAAAGTGATTGAACAGAGCCAGCGCCACCACTTTGCCCATTCATGAAAATCGGGCCCACAGTCTTAATACATTTAAATCATTTTAGAAGTCACCATTGTACTTGCCTACTTTATTACATTGGGGATACTGTGTTTTAGTTGCCAAATTGAAGCTATTTATTATGTGACCACCAGAGAAATAAAAAGCTAGTTTATCATATGTAACTTGCCAATGGATATGGCTGTTGTCTGCTTAACAGCATCATCAAGACTTACTTATTTATGAGGTCATTAATGAATGCTTGTGGAACACTGGCAGCATAGGGGCTAAGTGAACATGGCTCGTGGGGGAGGAGTATGGTGATCCATATGCCAAAAATTGCAGGCAGATCTGGAGAGCAGGCTGTGCGTGGGAAATAAATAAATCCCACATTGCGTCCAGCTACAAGTTTGAATTGTGTGGCAATGACACTGACGATGATCTCTATGAGGATTGCAGAGGTTTTTGTGGTGTTCCAAAGCAACCTCTGTGCAAGTACAATATTGGTGCTTAACAGTGGTGCAGTGCAGTCCGGGTTTGATGCTGGCTTATCAGCGACAGCTCCTGGATATTTAGCCGTCTACAAATGGCAAAAACAAACAGTTAATGGGCAGAAAGCACAACATTAAACACTCACAGTTTATCTCTACTCCTCACAGTCAATCCGTAACCACAACAGAGGTACAGATCACTCGGCCACATCCCCTGATATACCCTCAGTCACACGCCCCTTTGGTAGCGAGTGCAATCATGTCTCCTCTAATCCAGGACTGACACATCGCCTACCACAGTAAGGAACCGACTTCCAGTATTGTGGCTTCGCCCCCTTTTGGATGACCGACTTCCGACTGACCCTGGAATGAACTGTCAAACCATCCAGTCGTGGGCACACTGTTCCTGTTATACCATGCCTTCACAGGTCAGGTAGGGAGATTGTTGACACAAATTCATTCGCTCTCGGTCACAGCCTCCCATAGTGTTAACAACACACCCACTCAAAGCAAGGACATTAACACCAGATTTCTGATGTCTTTGTGTTCTGGGTCTTCTTCAAACACTTTTATCCAGTAAATGTTCATTAAGTTTACACATGGTTAAAACAAGTATAGAAAAGGTGAAAATAAATATGTTCATACTGTATCTACAAATATAGGTATCTTACAGTACTTACCTACTGATATGCTGCTTGATGCATTGGGTTCCGAAAATGATTAAATACTGTCTGTCAAAATGTAAAAGTCATGACAAGAGCCAGGGGACTTTGTACGTTACAAATGTTATAGAATGCATCACAAATCACCTGCACATTTAATACATGGAATCCCTTCCTGTTGACATACAGTATATATATTAGGGTGATCCTTATTTTTGAAAGTCACAAATCAAAAATAATCAAGCTTTCACACCCTGCATCACATTTCAGTAGAAAACAATAACTGTGAAATTTCAGGAAATCGAGATTTAGGCCCTGTCCTCATTACATAACTGATCTTGAGAACCATATTCAAAAACTTTAATTAATCCAGCTCAAAGCATCTACACTGAAAATGTTTCATGTTTAGCTGGGCTTAATGTCTACAAACATTATTCAAATAGCTTGACTACAGTTCCTAGCAGCACAACGAACACTGGAAATGAATACGATGGTATCGCACCATGCACTGTATTTTATTTTAAAATAATGTGTTATGCTCCATATTCATAGAGGTCCATATTGCTAAAAAGAAATAAAACATGTATTTTGGAAAAATGAAATGGGAACACACAAACACAGAAGCTGGGCTTGAAGTTTTCATTTTTAATCAGGCAACGTCCCGTAAACAAATTTAGCTGATTCAGTTTTATAATTAAACTCATACAAGGCTGTTAATTATAAAACAATCTTTGTTTTTACTTTCATATCTTGCCTGAGCCTAATTCTGGTCCCCATAATTTTATTTTAAACAGCACTGACAAATTACATGAATTTTTCATCCCTGATCCTACTTTTAACTTGCATTTCATTTCTGCAATCACCTAATTTAACTTTGTGCTTTTGTTATTTTCCCAACTATTTTAACAGAGATGTCCTGACAGCTTTTGTTTGTAAGCATACAAATGAATACCATGTGCAGAGTGCACACTGATAGCAAGTCCTTCAGGAGCCTTCTCTGAGTATTTCACAAAGCATTTTGGGATATTGGAGGACTGTGACAGAGACAACGATTCCTGGTGGTAAATCTCCCTCCCGACCTGTGAGGGCGCTAAGTATCAAGGACTGAGTGCCTTGGACTTTTTGGCCTGACAATTCATTCCACGGGGTAAAAGGAAGTCGGATCTCCATGGATTGGAAAAATCAGCCTGTACCTTGTGGGAAAGAGACGTTTTATCATTATTTGGGACTGCAACCTGTGTTATTTTCCCTGTGCTTTTCCATTGCTGTGTATTGCCAGGGATGTTTTTTTTTTGGTCACCAGACCTGGACAGTGGAAAGAAATTTCCTTTAGAATATAAATCTGACTGGCTCATTACGCACTGCATCAATCCTGCACCTGGACAGTCGACCACTTTCCCCACACAGAGACAGAATGATTCAGAAAGCTGCAGCTTGATCCTCTTTCGCAGATCCTCTGTTCCTTTGACCTGCTCTTGTGCTAGCAGCATGGCTCTTTTGAGAGAGACCAATGAGTCAAAGAACGCTAGGCCATGAACATGAAGATCCTGAAGACTTACAGCAGGTGTGCCATGCATCGTGCTCTATGAAGTCCTGCTAGAGCTTGGAAGCAAACTCTTCCAGGAGGCACACCACCCAAGAAGATGATGATCAGTTGAAGCAGTTCTCGATAATCTTCTTTTGGTTGTGTATCTTAAAGCTGCTGTTGGGCGAAGGTGAGAACTTTTTTCATGTCGTCTGTGATTTTCAAAGTCACTTCCTTGTCATCCAATCCTGTCCGAAACGTGGCGTGATCAATGAGGCTCCACCGATTTTTGGAACGCTTGAAGAGTTGGATGTCTAGCCCTGAAGAAGCTAGAAGTGTGAGTGTGAAGACTTTCTCAAGGACAGCTTTAAGTGGTTGTGACATGCGAAGGGAGAGCAGTTTCCCATTTTCTGTTCCAAGAAGATGCAAGCACCAGATTTGTGACCTGTGTTTGCAGAAGTCGTGTCGAAGGCCATGCCACAAATGCGTTCCATGATGCCCCACTCTTCGATAGTTGTATATACTGCACCAGCTGTGGACTCTCCTGTCCCATTTAGCAACTTTGGCACTGCAAGGAGCTGATGGACTCCAGACCCGGACACCAAAATTGGAAGATGATTGACTGTTTCTTTGCCAGTCAAGAAGGGAAAGGTGCATATCAAGCAAAAATAGTAAAAACTTCAAGGTTGATGAGGCACCTCTAAGTACAATTCAATTTTGATGACATTTTGCAGGGAGTAGTTTTTCACCAATTGAAAAAAAAAATGAGGGTTGAGAGGTCAAGATTTCATATTTTCATGTTTTACCATATGTATAGAAACCACCCTAATGTATATGCATGGTGTTATGGTGATTTGAGTGCAACATGTGTGCAATCGATTTCATCCATTACTCTGAGAAAACCGGTCATGACATAAAACCCTTGTAATATTTAGTAGCTACACCTGATTAAGTGGGATACTGATATAATGTTTAACACTGTTTACTAATGCAGACATGACCTTATGGGTAACTGCAGAGATGGTAGATTGATTGAGTCCCACCAAGGAGCTTGTAGCCCTTTGAAATGACCAAGTGGCATAGAAGGACAATGCTGTCAACAAATTAATACGCAATGGTACCACGTAACCCCTATTAGTAGGCGATTCAAGATCCTCCCACAGAGCCTGACAGACAAGAGCTGCCCTATCCAGACGCAATCAAGTTTTTAGATCATCATCTAGCAAATCCAAGAAATGAACCCTGATCCTGTACACCCTCTTTCTGTATTGTCAACATCTCAGCTGGGGTCTGTCAATCTCAGGCTCAAACTCAAGCTCTAAAATTGCATTTGCTGCTGTGACTCCCAACAAAACCATGCTTGTTAAAAAAAAAAAAAAAAAAAAAAAAACAAAGGACTTACCTGCAGTACTGTTGGAATGAGTTATATCATGTTTTGTTCCTGACCCCTCCCCCCTTTTCCACTTATAAATTAACTATTGACAAATTATGGCAAATAGCACTGACTGGGTTTAAATGTCTGATCTAGAAGAAAAAAGCAATTTCACTAGGTGTTACCAGTCTGTGCTTGGATGGATTTTATTTATTCATGGAGCTTTTTCATGGATTATTAGGTCATAGTAAAACATGACACATATCTGCTTGCTTGATGATGTATATAAAGTAATAAATAAAAAGGACAGCTGTCAGTTGAGCAGATGTGCAAAGAAAAAGCACTGACCCAGCGGCACCTGGAATTATTAAACCATAAATCACATGTCCATTACAGTATGAAAGAAAAACAAGTCACACGTAAAGAGTTGGATGAAAAACACCCCCTGTTGTAATTAGCAGCATGTTACTGACCACATTTATAATGGTTGGCGCACCTTATGACCTGTAGAGCACACAGAAACACCAGGTAACAAAATATAACACCCTTGAAATTTGTTAAAATAATGTCTTAGCAATGTACCATCTCAACCTAAAGGTGTCACCTAGTGGTACCCTGTTCCACCACAGAGGATATCCTACGGAGTACCGTGTTAACTATCCAACATGTTCCCAAGGGATTTCTCATTAAAAGTGGGGACAATCTTTTTAGATCTAACTGATTTGAATCCAAGAAGAAATTACTCCAGGATCAAATAAACGAAACAGAGACAAAAATATGTTTTTTTGCTGGTGAAAAAAAAAAAAAAAAAAAAAAAAAAAAATTGGGAACTTAATTTGAACTGCTATAAATATTATTTGTCTAATTAAAATATATTTGTAATAATGTCCTTGATAGTTTCTGACGAATACTACCAAGAAACACAGAAGTCTATGTATAGTAGCTTTGAGAAAGAAACATACCCCAACACTACCTTACAAACACTATTGACACAGATATTTCTGCTGTTGTCGTCATCAAAACATGAGGTCCCATCTATGACAGCGTCCAACATTTTCTCAGAAAATTGTCCATCAACAGGCCGACAGTGAAGCTCGCATGGGTTTACTACAGCAAAAAAGAGACAAGAAGCAAACACTGAAACAGACAGTTTCTAGAAGTGCTTTGCCCTCTTAACCAAAACAGATGTTCTAACAGTTGGTATATTGGAATAAGAGCGAGAGCACAGTGAGATAAGAATTACATCCAGGAGAGGTACCTGTTTGTGAAAATCAATTACAAAAAATATTATGGGGTCACTAATACTATTGTATTTATTACCATCAGATGCAGATTAACACCAATTTAATAATTGTAATTCAGCATTATTCATCATCAAGTCCTAGCTTGCTAAAGTATCAGGATTACAGAAGGTGTCTTGTCAGCAGATGCAATTTAATTACATCCTTTCCATAGAACTGAATTACAATATCCAGGCCACTTGAGCACACTGGATTAATCTGCTTTCGAAAGCTCTTCTTACCAAAAAGCATTAGGAGTATAACAGGCATCATCCTCCATCTTTAGACAGAACAAATGTCCAGAAATATTTTTTTTTTCATTGAAAACATTTTGAACAGCACCATGGTTAAAAATAGCAGTTTACTGATTTACCAATGTGGAACTAAAGCTGTCTGATTTGCATTGAATTGTCAGTGGTTCTGACTGCAAGTTTATATTATATTGATATTACGCCATTTTTCTTCACTAATCTTAACATAATCTACATTTTCATACCATCTCATTTTAACAGTGCATTATGCAATTCTATTTGTTCTCTATTGCTGTTTTTGCTGCTATGCAATATGAAGAAATTGATAAGACCTCATCAAAACTATTTTATTTTCAGTACTTCTAAATTATGGTGGTCACTGATCAGAAATCTCCTTTTTATCAGGCAACTTGTTTTAAATACATCACAATAACGAATCAAATGGAGGTAGAAGGAAGACTGTGAATTAACACTAGGAGGCAGCGTGATCCAGTGGTTAAAGTCCATGGCTTGTAACCAGAAGTTCAAATCCCACCGCTGCCACTGACTGACTCACTATGTGACAATGAGCAAGTCATTTAACCTCTTAGTGCTCCCATCCTGCGGATGAGATGTTAAATCAGTATCCTATTTTAAGTGACTGTCACAAAGACGGCCGGAGTGGGGGACGTCAGACCAGAAACAAGAACCAGGAAATAAACGGCAGAGGGGTGGAGTTTGGTGGAGCTGAGCGAATGGTCTAGCTCAGCATTCAATGAATGAACAGACAGTAAATAAAAGGTTTGTAACAAATAAAAACAAAGGACACAGAACTCATCGCCAAAACAAAAAGACAAACAAAACGGACTATACAGACAAACATGCTGAGCATATATTTACCTACTAATCTTATTATTATCACAATTATTACCTCCGTCTCCTATCCTGTTCTCCACTCACCGAACACACAACCCCGAGTGGGTGAAAACATGCAGCTTTTATGCAGCTGTACCGAGACTCGATTGCTAATCAGAAATGCTGCCAATGGTGCGGCTGTCAGCAGACGTGCTGACAGCTCCCAGACTGACTCCTTCAGCCGGGGCAAGTCCAGCAGCGAAAAACCTGCTGGGGTTGGTGGTCTCCAGACCTCCCCCAAGATCTCCGGCAGCGAAACTGCTGCGGGGGAAGGTGGTCTCCTGACCTCTCCCCCCTTTATAGCTGACAGCTCCCTCTGGGGGGACTCCGGCCACACAGACCCCTGCAGCCAAGCAGAGCTGACTGCAAGCCCTGGCAAAGCAGTTCGAGACCCCAGGCGATGCGGAACAGCTGGCAACCCCAGGCGATGCGCAGCAACAGGTAACCTCAGGCGATGCGGAGCAACAGGCAACCCCAGGCAATGCGGAGCGGCTGGCATCCTTGGGTGATGCCAGGCAGGCATCCTTAGGTGATGCCAGGCAGGGAGTCAGGACAAGCTGGGGTGCAGGCGTTGGCCCTCTTCTCGGCCACTGCGGCCAGATGGTTCTTCCCCATGCTTCCCTCAGCAGCCTATGCAAGGGCTGCTGAGGAACGCCGGTATTTACTCCTGGTCCTTCTGGTGCAGGGAGAGGCAGCTCCTGTTCCTCTCCTCGTGATGGTGGGGGAAGTGATACAAGCAGGCATTCATCCTCTGCTGGTGGAAAGGGACCCAGCAGGCATTCACCCCCTGCTGGTGGAGGAAGTGATACCAGCAGGCACTCATACTCTGCTGGTGGGAAAAGTGATACCGGCAGGCATTCATTCTCTGCTGGTGGAAAGGGACCCAGCAGACATTCACCTCTGCTGGTGAGGGAAGTGATACCAGCAGGCATTCATCCTCTGCTGGTCGGGGAAGTGATACTAGCAGCCATTCATCCTCTGCTGGCGGAAAGGGACCCAGCAGGAATTCACCCTCTGCTGTTGGACGGGAACCCAGCAGATGGAGGTGGCGGAGGCAGAAGCAGCTCCTGCTGCTCTGCTCCTGCCAGTGGAGGTGGCGGAGGCGTATAGTCTCCTGTCGGTGAAGGTGGCGGAGGCAGAGGCAGCATGTAGCCTCCTGGCAACAGAGGTGGGAGCGGCGTGTAGTCTCCTGGCGATGGAGGTGAGAGCGGCGTGTAGTCTACCCTTGTTTCAGGGGACTGGTGCGGCTCTCTCTCACTTGCAGGGGACTGGTGTGGCTCTCCCTCTAGGGGTGAAACCAACAGGCATTCTTCCCCTGCTGGTGGTGGTGGAATCAGCATGCATTTTTCTTTTGCTGGTGGAGCTGGAAGCAGCTGTCCCTCGGCTTTGAATTCCTGCGGTCCCCCCGTTTGGGCGCTGGACACTCACGGTCCCCCCGTTTGGGCGCTGGATGCACGGGCTCCTCCCACTTGGGCATTAGTTCCCCCTCTGCATATTGCATGGGGCATAGGGCCAATGTGTGCCCATATACCCCATAGCCGGGGCACAACTCCGCCGCGAGGCACTGGAAAAAAACCTTCAAGCCGTCGTCCCCGACATCCTCTTGCTGTTGCAGCTTTCCTCTCTCCCTACTCCTTCTCCCCACCTTCCTCTCTTGGGCCGGTTCCTCCTCCTCCTCCTCACAGTGGCGAAAGGGACAGTTGGCGAACAGATGGTCCTGGTCGCAGAGGAGGCACTTGTTAAATCGCCGTGGATGTCTGGCCATTAGGCGACACTCCTCCTCCCTGTCCTTCACCTCTTTATCCTCCTTCCATCCCATTTTATTTATTTATTTATTTTGTAATCCAAATTATTATTATTATTATTATTATTATTATTATTATTATTATTTTTTTCTTAAAAAACTGCGGTTCCTGCTCTAGTCTGTGTCTAGGAGGTGCTGGTGCTCCTGGTTCTGACACGACGTGTCACAAAGACGGCCGGAGTGGGGGATGTCAGACCAGAAACAGGAACCCGGAAATAAATGACAGAGGGGTGGAGTTTGGTGGAGCTGAGCGAATGGTCTCGCTCAGCATTTAATGAATGAACAGACAGTAAATAAAAGGTTTGTAACAAACAAAAACACAGGACATGGCACTCGTCGCCAAAACAAAAAGACAAACAAAATGGACTATATAGACAAACACGGTGAGCAGATATTTAACTACTATTCTTATTATTATCACAATTATTACCTCAGTCTCCTACCCTGTTCTCCACTCACTGAACACACAACCCCGAGGGGTGAAAACATGCAGCTTTTATGCAGCTATACCGAGACTTGATTGCTAATCAATCATTCAATTTGAGTCGTGGTACAACTGCACGTGAATTTATAAAGTGCAATTCGACGTGCTCACATACTACTAAGTTTTACTTGCACATGAAGTGCTGTACAATCCTCGTGCCTAAATACACATATACATTTTAAACACTCATGTTACACAGACCCGTTTATAGCCCGTGTACCAATGACTATACACCAACATTAACACACAACACAAAATACACACAGGGGCGGGCACTTTGCTACAGTAACTCTGCATATAATGCACAGTTCACAGCCTACCTCTGTAAATCGCTTTGTGACGGTGGTCCACTATGAAAGTCGCTATATAAAAATAAAGATATTATTATACTATTATTAATAACCAACTCAAAAATGGACAATGGAGGACAGGCAGCAACAAAATGAACGCTGCAACCTTACTCTTTTGTCTGTTCCATTATTAAAAAAAACAAAGCCACAAACTGAAAATAAGAATCATTCCATCACGTGCCATAACTTAGTGAAGAAGTGTCGAGCCAGGATGTTACAGTGTTGATGTTGGCTCTAATTCTTTAGAATTCTTCCAGAATAATCTAGAGTCATCACTTTCTCAAAAGTAATTTGGCTGGGGCAGTTTTAGAACATACTGTAATGGATGTAGCAGGACAGGGGGCCTGCAAACTGAAGAATGGTTTGTTTATGGCAGGAAAAGAGTTAAGGCCTCCCTGCCAAGATAATTGTTTTGTTTAATTATCACCTACAGCTGGCAATTATTAAAAATTAGAGACAGGTGCCAGATATAAAAGGGAAGCAGTCAGTCTGCTCGGGTCTACTGCTGTGGGGGATTGAAGCCCGACTGGAAGTTGTAAAGGTCTGTGTAAAACATACGTTTGGCTTTATAAAAATCTGTATTAGTGTTTGTCTTCGTGTTATTTGTCATGTAAACAGCTTAGCTGTCCTGCGCATTAGTCAGGGACCTGCATATGTTTAGTTAGTGCTCCAAATAGGAGCTAGGTGTTTGGATTTTTCACGCTTTCACGCTATTTTTAATAAACACACAAAATAAAATACAAACAAAATAAACAAAACACCTAGCTCCTTCTTGAGCACTAACTAAGCACACAGGAACCTAACTACCTTACAGGACTGCTAAACCGTTTATCTGTCACATAAACACAAACACCTTACCTTACCTTACCTTACCTTACCTTACCTTACTCTTGACTGCTCGGAAACAGAGCACACCTTCTGCTTCCTACCTCTCAGCAGCCCCGAACAGACTGGCTCCATTCTTTAAATACCCTGCACCTGGCTCTAATTTACAATTAATACAAGGTGCAGGTGGTTACTAAACAATAAAACAATTAAACCATTAACACCCAAATGTGCATTCTCACATGTTCTGTGCAGGGAAGGATTTTAACCCCCTCCCTGCCGTCTTACACATCCTCCCCTCCAAGTGTGCAACACTGATCGGCCATTCCAGGCCACCCCCTCCCCTAAAACACAGCCACCCACACTCAAGTCCACAAATGTCCATTTCCGCCCTTTTCCACGGGAGGGCTTGAGGGTGGGTCGGACCTTCCGGCACTTCCAGGAAGGTACCATGAACCGGTGACACGGGACCCCATCGGGATGACAGGGCCGACCGAAGCGAAGACCGGGGAACAGGAGGATGCAGCAGTGGGCAGAGATCTTCATCTGGGGACTGGCACAGCGATGTCCGATCACCCAGGGGGAGCGAAGCAGTGAACAGGGGAAGCACCAGCGACGTCTGGCAGCAGCCCAGCGACGTCTGGGTGATCGGGAAGAGCGGAGCAGGGAACCAGGGGCAGAGCTGTGGCCAATGTTGCAGACTCCTGGGCTCCAGGTCCAGTGCAGGAAGGTCTAGGAAGACCGGCAGGGTGTCCAGGGGCAAGGGACCGCACCTGGCAGTGCCAGACTGGTTCGCTGAGGTGATGGAGGTGGGCACCTCACCTCCTCCTCTTTGTTCGTTGCTTCTCCCTCTCTGGGCACTGGGAGCGGCGCTCCTCCTCTCTGGGCTCAGGGAGTGGCGGCTCCTCCTCTCCGGGCTCTGGAGACAGCAGGGATTCTCTCTCAGGCGCTGGAGACAGCAGGGCCTGCTCCCACTTTTGGAGTAGCAGCTCCAGCTCCGTCGGCTCCTGCTCCGGCAGCCCTAGCACCAATCTCCATTTCTTGTCTTGCTCATGTTGAATAGCGGTATTTCGGTTGATCCTGGCGAACAACTGTTCAATGCTTTCCATTTCCAGGGTCATAGGGGCGCCCACACTTTCTGCCACCATATGTGAAAAAGATTGCGCACTCTCACGGTTCGTTGCCCCTTTAAATCAGACCTAAAACAAGGAAATGGATTTTTCACGCTTTCGCGCTATTTTTAATAAACACACAAAATAAAATACAAACAAAATAAACAAAACACCTAGCTCCTTCTTGAGCACTAACTAAACACACGGGAACCTAACTACCTTACAGGACTGCTAAACCGTTTATCTGTCACATAAACACAAACACCTTACCTTACTCTTGACTGCTCAGAAACAGAGCACACCTTCTGCTTCCTACCTCTCAGCAGCCCCGAACAGACTGGCTGCATTCTTTAAATACCCTGCACCTGGCTCTAATTTACAATTAACACCAGGTGCAGGGGATTACTAAACAATAAAACAATTAAACCATTAACACCCAAATGTGCATTCTCACATGTTCTGTGCAGGGAAGGATTTTAACCCCCTCCCTGCCGTCTTTACACAATATATATAATATATATATATATATATATATATATATATATATATATATATATATATATATATATATATATATAAAAATTTTAACAATTATTTGTATTCATTCTTCAATATTCTCCCAATTTTGAAATGGAACCTGGCTCACCACTGCAACCCCCGAACTAACTCAGGAGAGACGACGATGAAACGAGTGATGTCAGCCGTCCGCTTTTCTTTCACTCTGCCAGCCCATCGTGCAGCCATATCCAGAACATACAGCGTCAGAGGACCACGCAGTTCTGAAATGAGTACAGGCCGGCCTGCAGGCACCCGCCTAGCCAGAAGGGTCGCTGGTGTGCGGTGAGCCAACGACTCCCCCGCTGACCTCCCTACCCCTCTGGGGCAGGGCTTGGCCAATTGTGCGCCACCCCTTGGGAACTCCCATCCACGGTCGGCAGTGGCATAGCTTGGATTCGAACCAGTGATCTCCAAGCTATAGGACACATTCTGCACTCCGGGTGAAGAAGAACAATACTTCTTAAAAACAAAAACACCAAATATATTCACATAAATTCCAATTCAAAAGGGCTTTCCTAAGGTTTAAACAAGTGTGTTCAACTGGTCAAGGACTCTTTTTCAGAAACCCTAAATGTCATATACCCAGAGCCCTTCCTACCAATTCCTTATGTCCATAGACACAGCAAATGTTAGCCCCTAAAATCATAGCACTTTTCACAGTTTGCTTGCCTTCGTCAATCCCACTGCACTACACCTCTGTAATGATCGATAGTGTACTGCATGGGTTAGGGTTGCGTTAGGATTGAATATTTAACAAAACGTATATGTAAACCACATTTAAAAAGGTATTTTCAGTCATTTGCATGGTTTTTAGCGCTAAAAAAATAAGGAAGAACAGTTACAAAATACTTAAAGACAGCTATACCTGAAAAGAAACTGAACTCATTGTATGAAAAGAAATAAAAACAGCAGACAATGATTAAAAACATCATACAATAGGGAAAACATTTTTGGCTAGAGACAAAATTAACAAACACATAATTCTTAAGACATTATATTAGAGATATACATACAAGTGTTAGTGACTGGGATCCACTCATACAGCTCATTGTTGTAGGGCACCGTGTTGAATTCACTGCACTGCATTTCCCGAAAAGTGGGCCTGTCCCGGGCACAGGCTTTGGTGTTACATATTCGATATCGCCTGCGCTCTCCTGTACAGTACTTGCCTCCAAACTGCGGCCTGAAGAAAACAACTAAAGGTTAGCCCCAATTGTGTCCCATTCAATCTGGCTCATTTTTACATCATAAAGGCAGTATTTATTTACAATGGCATTGATATTGAATGTGTGGTGTTGTATGCACTGCACGTACTGTATACATGTTTTTGTGCAGTCCACTTTAAATTTGCATTTGACAAAAGAGTACGTAAATTGAGGCTTTCAGGATGGTAACATGACATTTTTTAAAGGTAATAATATTTTTTTTAAGTCAAATAGCCTGAGTAGTTTAATTTACCTCGAACAGTAAAATGCTGCCAAGGAACACTGAAATTTAAGCCAAGTCATTACATGTTAATATGATACACCAGGACTCCAAGTAGATAGTGTTTGATTGATTTCAAGCCAAACCTCAATAGATAGGTTTGCGTTTGTGGTTTCTTCAAGCTGCTGTAAAAGTGCATTTGTTAAGCATCACAATAAGACAAAATAACACTATGTAACTGGGTAGTAAGTGTTATTTCCTAATTGCTTATGCCTCAAAAGTATAGAAAATGGCTATTATTCCCCACAAACTTTGCTTTTGTGACCAGGACCAGGACATCAAAATATCACTATTTCCAATGGGAAAACAGGCAAATGTGTGTCTTTTCGTTCACATAAAGTCAGAAAAAACAACAAATGAATCCAATTTAACATGTATTTATACTAAAGTAATACAAAAATGACTACAAAACATTTAGAAGTGAGTAGTTTTTCGAGATTTACGATTATACTGTAAATACATTTGCCCGTTTTCCCATTGGAAGTAGTGATATTTTGAAATATCGCTGTCCTGGTCACAAAAGCAAAGTTTGTAGGGAATAATAGCCATTTTCTATACTTTTGAGGCATAAGCAATTAGGAAATAACACTTACTACCCAGGAACAAAAAATAAATAAAAAATTTGTCACACGGTGTAATGCGTTAGAATGGTGAACATGCCTTCAACCAAGCATGTAGAATAGCATTTCAATAGCATTTCAACAAATAAAGTACCCATAAATGGTGTTTGATGTCTGTATTATTAAGTAGGAAGATGTGAGCTAACATACAACGAAACTAACACCTACATCCTGTGCTATGATAAATGTTACTGAATAGGGAGAGACTGACAGGAAAAATGCTCCCGAAAATAACAACCTCTTAATCCCTTTTTTGTGTCTGTTTTTTTTGGTTGTCAGTCACCTAATTAGATTCAGAACTGACAGCTTGGGTGAGATCACGTGACCTGCTAGAGATATAGCTGCCTAAGGCTTTTGCTCCATACCCTTCATCTCCTCTTTCACATATTACTTAATGTATAACTTAATTTTTCTCTCTTATCTTGATCCGGTTAAGATTTACTTCACCTCAGGATGGCACAGAACCAGAAAAAAGAGACATTCCTCCCAGCTGGCGTCTCCCTCTAAAGGAGATAAAAGTTGCCCTCAGTCCGATCTCGTCGCCATTGTTGGGCCTGCATGGAGAGGCACCGTCAATACTTTGAATCCTAATTTTCTCATTTGGAGGAAATGTGCAGAGGAATGGATGCCAAACTGTCCTCCATACAGACGGAGTTTGTTAATTTATCAAGCAACATGAAGGACCAGAAAGCTGACATCTCCGGTCTCCATGCTAGGGTGGATAAGAACATGAAATTGGTCTCTCTTCGCAGCATCAGGATTAATCAGCTGAAGGCCAAACTGGCAGATTTAGAGGACAGGAACAGATGGCCCAATCTCTGCATGGTGGACCTGGAGGGGATTCTGAGGGCTTGGATGTGGTGTGCCCACTGCATATACAACGGTCGGCCCAAAACTAACGATAGGTCCAGGAGCTTCATTTTAAACCTTTTCCGATACTTCCGACCACCAATCCATCCTGTAAGCTGCCAGGAAGAATCCTCTGACTCTCAGGTAAAGAAATGAAATTCTTTCCTGACTATACCAATTATAAGGGCTTCTCCCAGCTGATCAGCCAGGCTCGTTCTGCAAACTTTTCTACTGTACCTGGCCACCCTTAAACTTATCCACAACTGTGAAGAACATTTGTTTAGAACAGCAGCAGACACTGAGGAGTTCATCCTGGACTATTATCCTATTGTTATCGATGACATACATTAATCTTGATTAATTGCATTTATATTTTGTCTGGAAATTATATTATATATGTTAGCCCTGATTTAACCTTGTTTACGTTTTATAGGGACATTCTGCTATTCTATTTATACGTGTGGAGGGGGGGATGTGTCTGGGGTTGGTGTGGGGGGTGGAGGGGAGGGAGAGGACCTTGCGGGATTGTATACTGTATTAGCACCCTTTGTTATTGCTACTTTTTTCACTTAGATTATTAACAGGATCTTTTGATTGCTTGTTACTGATCTGTAAGTTTATTTTCGATACTCATGACTAATTTGTCACTATTACTCTGGAACGTGCAGAGTCTGAACACACCACATAAACGATAATCGTACAAGCTGTCTTGACCTCCTGTCTTGGAAAAGAATTGATGTTGCCATATTACAAGAAACACACCTCATGCAGAAAGACATTCCTATACTTGCACATAGATATTATGTTATTGCTTCTTCATCTTCAGATAGATAGATAAATAAAAAATAAATAAATAAATAAATAAATAAAGGGTTGACTGACAACCGGCCGATATATATATATATATATATATATCTATATAGATCCATATATAGATATATTATATATATTTAAATACGTGGTTTAAGAAAACTTTTTCCCAGGCAACAACATTTATTGACAAAACTAATGCTTGATTTGTCAGAGTTCCGTTTGATTATCAGAGGCGATTTCAGCGCTGTATGGGAGCATGCTTTGGACAGGACTGGATTAGTAGAGGGCAGGACTGCACTGCACTACAGAGATTGGCGTCTAATAGAGGAGTTGTTGATTTATGGTGTGTAATGAATCCCTCAAAGACCTTTCTTTCTTTTCTCCTAGACATAAGTCATATTCGAGGATTGATTTTATTTTTGTATCGAGGGATCTTTTTAAAGAAGTCCAAAATACTGATTTGCTGCTGTTCTCTCAGATCACAGCGCAGTCTGTACAGCCACACTCCCTGGTGTTCTTACTCAAGCCGCCAGATGCCGCTTTAACACCACTTTGCTGCAGAATGAATCTTTCAGGGCAGAATCTGAAAACCAACTAACAGAATTTTTTAATTTTAACAGAAATTCGGTTGATGATCCACGTGTGTTGTGGAATTCAGTTGAAGGATTTACCAGGAATAGTGCTACATCATTTGCTTCTAACCTTAGTAAGTTGTGACTTAGCAAAATTAAGGAATTGGAAATGTCTAGAAAATACTTTGCATTCTAATTTCTTTGCTAACACTGCACTGGAACAAGTGATTTAATTAGAAAAGATCTTAATCTTTTACTCAGGCAGTTGGCTGAATTCCTTATTCATAGAGCTAGGCAGCACTATTATTTCAACGGCTCAAGACCTTGTCATCTTCTAACCTTGAGACTCCGGACTAACAAGCACTTCGCAGACATTATGTCTGTTATATCTCTGAAGGGAGATATACTTTCAGACCCTGTACAAATAAATTCGGCATTTCATTCCTTTTATTTCAAACTTTACAGTTCCGATATTCCTCAGGAGGAGAGATGTAAGTGTGAAAAAGAAATATACAATTGCTACGTAAGCTGGTTTCATAACCAGCATACTATTTGTTTGTTTGGCCCTTGTGTTTAAACTCTTTTGATTGTATTATTTAATAAAACACTGAGTGCCGTTGCACTTCAGTTTGCCCCACCCTTCACTTATTTTGAGTCTGTTTCTGGTCTGATGCCACCCCTGCAAAGCCACCCTTTCACATACTCCCATCAAAGTTAATAATGCTCAACATCATATTTTGCTTTAGATGACATATTGCTGTTTGTCGAAAATGTATCTCAATCACTTCCTCACCTATTGACAATTTTATGTGCCTGCTTACTATATGGTTTGACCCTAATGCTCCTGTCTCATGGCGCTCCCTGGAAGAAAATTTTGTCTACCCACACATACTCCAAGATTTAATCTATTCAAACATTGCTCTCAGATATTGTAAACTATGGTTTGGCACCATAATCACACAGTTAGTTATTGTTTGGCGCTTAGTGGAGAAACATACAGAAAAACAACTTAAGTGGCACTCTCGCTATCCTATATTTCACATTTTTGCACTTCTAGGGGGTAGACCCTTCTCTTTTCTGCGCTGGAGGGAGAGGGGGATACATACTCTCGCTGATATTTCTAATGATGTCTGTCTCCGCACATTCCAAGATTTACAACTTCGATACAATTTGTTCTGTTTCTTTTTTTTATTTTTAACCTCCAATTGCAGTAAGCCTATGAAGTGCCTTAGGGGGTAGCACTGTCAACACACCCACTCCAGAATATGTTGGACATGTGGGGTAAAACTAAGGGACTAGTTTCCATAATTTATGTTTTTCTGTTAAAGGTGTCTTATAAACCATTAACAACTAACACAATTTGGAATAGGGATTTACCACCATCAGATACTGAAATTAATTGGGGTACTGTCTGGTCTAATGTAAACTTTGCCTCCAGGAACCCTAATCACCAGATGATTCATTATCATTTTCTTCACAGACTGTATCTGGCCCCGTGTAAACGATTTTGAATGAAACTTCTCCCCAGTTCTCTTTGTTTACTTTTCCCTCAGGGTACCCATAGCACTTTCTTACATATGGTCTGGGAGTTTCTGGGAGCAGGTCTCGTCTGCTTTATCCACTATTTTGTCTAAAGATATTCCCTGTTCTGCTGCTGTACTTCTGCTGAATGATGACTCATTCCTTGATCTGCCGTCACAACAGAGATGGATCTGGTTGGCAGGCCTTACCGCAGCAAAAAAGATGATCCAGTGCATAGGGATAGATCAAGAGATGCACAGGCGCAGTCTAAACAGGTTTTACCCCAACTGGGCTGTTACACATTTTCTTCACTAGCCAACAGAGAAAAGAAAACAGTAGCCCATCATAGTTTATTATAATATGCTTAACTGTTACACACTGCCAGTGTATGTTTAAAAAGGCACACTGTACAACATAAATATATAGCATTTCGATTTCAATACCACTTCATTAACATTCTTTGCATACAATATTCTCTAAACAAAGTTGTAAAGGCAAAAGAAGGCAAACAAAAAATCAAGCACATCCTATTAACTTAATTTGCTAAACTTAAATAAATGACCAACAAAATAATTATAAACCACACAGGCGAAAAGAGAGAGAACGAGTTTTGGCTATGCTGAGGAAAAAAACAAATACTGCTTGGGAAGGGCTAAAATAACATAAATGTGACTTCTAACAAACACTAAGAGAGACAAAAACAACAGCAACAACTAGTGTTCCTGTTCCCAGAGAAAGGAAGTGGTATCATAACATGAAACCTTTACAATATGTCTCTCTTTACTGATGCTACCCGTGCCACAATGCAGAAGGTATACAGTCATGCAGGGTCTTCTGGGAATAGTACTGGTACATGCTGAAAGGTGTTTCCAATCAGCAGAAATGGAGAATGAAACTACAACTCCAGTCATCTATGCATGTCAACAACGCTGGCTTCGATTAGCTTTGGTTTAATGGGTTTAATTATATATAGTACCTTGCAAATGTATTCAGACCCCTGATCAATTCTCTTATATTACTGAATTACAAATGGTATACTGAAATTTCGTTGTGTTCGATATTTTATTTTTAAACACTTAAACTCAGAATCAGTTATCGTAATGTGACATTGGTTTTATGTTGGGAAATATTTTTAAGAAAAATAAAAAACTGAAATATCTTGCTTGCATGAGTATTCAACCCCCACACATTGATATTTGGTAGAGCCACCTTTCGCTGCAATAACAGCTTTAAGTCTTTTGGGGTAAGTACGTACCAGCTTTGCACACAGTGTCAGACTGATTTTGGCCCATTCTTCTTGGCAGATTTGCTCCAGGTTGTTCAGGTTGGTTGGACGACGCTTGTGGACTGCAATTTTCAAATACTGCCACAGATTCTCAATGGGATTGAGATCAGGACTTTGACTTGGCCACTGTAGGACATTCACCTTTTTGTTCTTGAGCAACTCCAATATTGCTTTGGCCTTGTGCTTGGGATGGTGCCACCACCATACTTCACTGTAGGGATGGTGTGTCTTGAGGAATGGGCAGCGTTAGGTTTGCGCCACACATAGCGCTTTGAGTTTTGGCCAAAAAGCTCTATCTGATCACAAAACCTTTTCCCAAATCGCAGGTGGGTCACTCTCATGCTTTCTGGAAAACTCCAGACTTGCTTTCAGATGGTACTTTTTGAGTAACAGCTTCTTTCTTGCCACCCTCCCATACAGGACAGTGTTATGCAGAGCTCTTGATATGGTTGACTGGTGCACCATTACTCCACTCCCAGCCATTGAACTCTGTAGCTCCTTCAAAGTGATTGTTGGCCTCTCTGTGGCTTCTCTCACAAGTCTCCTTCTTGTTTGAGTGTTGAGTTTTGAAGCACGGCATCTTCTTGGCAGTGCTTGGGTGGTGTGATGCAGCTTCCACTTCCTGATTATTGATCCAACTGTGCTCACTGGGATAGCCAAACACTTGGATATTATTTTGTACCCTTTCCCTAATCTATGCATTTGTATTACTTTATCTCTAACTTCTTTAGAATGCTCTTTGGTCTTCATTTTCCTTCAGATTCACAGCCTTACCAATGATCCTTCAACAGTGGGGGTTTTATCCAGAAAATGTGACAGCAACTTTAATGGTTCACAGGTGGAGGCCAATGGTAAGGTAATTGTGTCCTCGTTTGGGCAATTTCTTTCATCGGTACAAACTGGGAGCTTCCACAGCACAGGGGTTGAATACTTATGCAAGCAAGATATTTCAGTTTTTTATTTTTTTTCTTAAAAATTTTCCCAACATAAAACCAATGTCACCTTACAATAATTGATTCTGAGTGTTCAGTGTTTAAAAAAAAAAAATATATATATATATATATGCAATAGGGCCCGACAGGCGGTCCGTATACATCAAATATACAGACGCCTCGGGGCGTTGCGACACACAAGAGGAAGTCGAGGGTCTCCAACCCCCAAGAAGGTTCTCCAGGTAGTTAGTTTAGTTTTTTTTTTTTTTTTTTTTTAATTAAATATCCTTACGCCAATAAAGTAATAAAAAAATGTTTTTAAAAAGTGTACCCGCAATATTTGTTCTGGCCTGGGTCAGTGGAGGCGCTACAATCCCCCGCTTAAACACCATATGTGACAGGGCGGGAGACCAGGCGAGGTAGCTGGCTCTGACACTGGACTGTGGGTTGATGTTCTGTGGTGCGTTTTTATTCAAAAATAAAAATTTTACAGAAACAACACTCTGAGGCTGAATCAAAAAAGTCCTAAACATAAATCAAATAAACCTCCCTAAACAAGTACCATACGGGTAGCATTTGTTATCTTTTTTTTACTTTCATTTTTACTTTGTTTTGTTTTTACTTTCAATTTGTCCTGTCTCTCTCGTTCCTTCTTCCAAACCCCCGTCCCGTTCAGCCAAAGCTGCAGGTTTTTATACATGTGACCGTCTCCAGATTAGCAATAAATTAATAAATCTGGAGATGATCACATCCCACACGAGTTTAGAGTGATGGGGCTTGAACCCCGTCCACGCTGCCAAACAATAACAAAAATACTTGTTTTAAATAAACTCCAACAAATACATTTAAATCATGCAATAACATCATCACCTGTTCTCAAATAATACACTTCCTTTTTTAAATTATAATTAACTATTTACACTATAATTTACACAAAATAATCCTTTTAACTATACTTAAAGGCAGGGCTTTACCCTGCCCCACTAATTATGTATATATAATAATTACAAATACATAATTTTTTTTTCACTTTGAAATTTTGAGGAGTGACTGCCTCCCTTGCCTACTCTAAGGAGACTCCACTGCGGTCAACAGTGTAGATGCAAAGCAACCCCTCTAATCTCAACAATGTGCTTAGGGATGAGAAGTTAATTTATAATGTAGATCTTATAATACCCAAACCACAGCTGTGTTTAAATAGACTGTGGCAGGCTGGCGAGTGGATAGAGGCCCAGAGACAGACTGCAGTTCAAAAAAATAACTATTTTATTATAAACACAAAATGAAAGGGCACAAGGGCCAAAACAAAGCAATTTAAACACCAAAAAGATAAAAAGCAAAACTTACAAAAATAACAGTTTCCAGGCTGGGCAATGCCTTCACTGGATTCAAGTTTTCCAAACAACCAAAAAAAACCAACCTGCTTCCTCAGCTCCCTCTCTCAAATGAGAAGCAGAGGCCTCCTTTTATATCAGGTGGCTGGGCGCTGATTGATCGTTAATCAACCTAATCAACTAATCAACCCCAGCCACCTGAACATAATAAACCCAGGCAGGCAGGGGAAGTTAACCCCATCCCTGCCAATTTAAAGGGCAGAGCTTTGCTCTGCCACATAGACATTCACAGGGCGTGAGCTGTGGGGTAAGGATAGGGCAAAAGAAGCAGAAGGGAGCGGTAAGTAGGACAGAGTGCTGGCTAGAAAGGACCGGACCTAGGATAGAAGAACAGGCGAGGCCCACTCTAGTAGCAGACCAGCGAAGCTGGACATGGAAGCTAGGATAGAATGTGGTCACTGACTGAGGGCGGTGATTCTGACACAACCCAGGGGTGAAGGACCCAGCAACCGAAACTGGACAGAAGGATGGTCACTGACTGAGGGCGGCGATGCCGACACGAGCCCAGGGGCGAAAGACCCAGCAACCGAAGACAGGATACAGAAAGTGGTCACTGACTGAGGGCGGCGATGCCGACACAACCCAGGGCCGAAAGACCTAGCAACCGAAAACACATATGAGGGTTATGACTTGGGGAGCCGCCCCTCACAGGAAGACGGTCCCGGAAGACCGGGACACGAAAGGAGATAGAGAGGGAGAGGTACCCAGCGTCTGAGACTTCTGTAAAGGGGTGCTCCTTATTCTCCCAATTGGCCGAGACTTCATGCTGCCTGGGACCTGAGATAAGAACAAGGCGTAGAGGTTAGTATGGGACTGTGGCAGAGCAAAGCTCTGCCCTTTAAATTGGCAGGGATGGGGTTAACTTCCCCTACCTGCCTGGGTTTATTATGTTCAGGTGGCTGGGGTTGATTAGTTGATTAGGTTGATTAACGATCAATCAGCGCCCAGCCACCTGATATAAAAGGAGGCCTCTGCTTCTCATTTGGGGAGAGGGAGCTGAGGAAGCAGCTTGTTTTTTTTTGGTTGTTTGGAAAGTTTGAATCCAGTGAAGGCATTGCCCAGCCTGGAAATTGTTATTTTTGTAAGTTTTGCTTTTTGTCTTTCTTTGTGTTTAAATTGCTTTATTTTGGCCCTTGTGCCCTTTCATTTTTGTGTTTATTTATAATAAAATAGTTATTTTTTTGAACTGCAGTCTGTCTCTGGGCCTCTTTCCACTCGCCAGCCTGTCACATTTGGTGTCAAAGTGGGATAGCGCCACCTAGAGGCTCAGAGCAGTATTTTTTTTTGTTTTGTGGAATTTTTGGGATAATTTTATTTTATTTTTTTTTTGAAAAAAAAAAAAAAAAATGGGAAAGAGCAGACAGCGGCAAAGGCAGGAAAAGCAGCAGCAGCAGCTGAAGAAATGTAAGCTGCTGCAACCACCGCTGGAGGACCCGGCCAGCCTCTTCCCCTGGTGTTCCTGGTGTGGGAAGGAGGACCATCGTTGGCGGTCCTGCCCAGACGTGCCACCGGCAAACTGGTGTGGCCGGGAGGAGGACGGCCACAACTGGGCAGGATGCCCCTACAACCAGGCCCAGGAAGAGGTGCCGTGTTCACCCCGGGCATCAGGGGCCACCCCACTACCTCCAGCACCACCACCTTCACCACCGTCCCAGGAGATCTGGGACTGGTTGATGCACCCTGAGGCAGACCTCGTCCACGATCTCCCCATAGTTATCAACACGCTGTGGCGTCGAGATGGGGAGAGGTGGGAACAGTGGGAGGAACAACACCACCCGGCCTCCTTCCCAGAGGTTGCCCTCATGGTGGTTAATTACCTGGCTGTAGACATGGGAGATGCCCCGGTCACTCCAATAAAGAGGGGTGAGCCGCCTTCCCGAGAGCCAGAGAGGGGTGAGCCGCCTTCCCGAGAGCCAGAGAGGGGTGAGGAGCTGCCGTCGCTCCCAGAGCCAGAGAGGGAGGAGGAGCTGCCGTCGCTCCCAGAGCCAGAGAGGGAGGAGGAGCTGCCGTCGTCCCCAGAGCCAGAGAGGGAGGAGGAGCTGCCGTCGCTCCCAGAGCCAGAGAGGGGGGAGGAGCTGCCGTCGCTCCCAGAGCCAGAGAGGGGGGAGGAGCTGCCGTCGCTCCCAGAGCCAGAGAGGGGGGAGGAGCTGCCGTCGCTCCCAGAGCCAGAGAGGGGGGAGGAGCCTCCGTCGTCCCCAGAGCCAGAGAGGGAGGAGGAGCTGCCGTCGCTCCCAGAGCCAGAGAGGGAGGAGGAGCTGCCGTCGTCCCCAGAGCCAGAGAGGGGTGAGGAGCCTCCGTCGTCCCCAGAGCCAGAGATGGAGGAGGAGCTGCCGTCGCTCCCAGAGCCAGAGAGGGGTGAGGAGCCTCCGTCGCTCCCAGAGCCAGAGAGGGGTGAGGAGCTGCCGTCGCTCCCAGAGCCAGAGAGGGGTGAGGAGCTGCCGTCGCTCCCAGAGCCAGAGAGGGGTGAGGAGCTGCCGTCGCTCTCAGAGCCCGAGAGGGAGGAGCCGCCGCCGCCGCTTTCAGAGCCCGAGAGGGAGGAGCCGCCGCCGCTTTCAGAGCCCGAGAGGGAGGAGCCGCCGCCGCCGCTCTCAGAGCCCGAGAGGGGAGGAGCTATGGCCCAAGGATGCCTGCCTTGCACCGCCCAGGGATGCCACGCCCGCTCCGCTCAGGGATGACACATTTGGATCGCCTGGGGGGAGTTGGCCGATTGCGGCCGGTGTACGTTGTACATGGGGGGAGGTGTGTGGCAGAGCAAAGCTCTGCCCTTTAAATTGGCAGGGATGGGGTTAACTTCCCCTACCTGCCTGGGTTTATTATGTTCAGGTGGCTGGGGTTGATTAGTTGATTAGGTTGATTAACAATCAATCAGCGTCCAGCCACCTGATATAAAAGGAGGCCTCTGCTTCTCATTTGGGGAGAGGGAGCTGAGGAAGCAGCTTGGTTTATTTTAGTTGTTTGGAAAGTTTGAATCCAGTGAAGGCATTGCCCAGCCTGGAAATTGTTATTTTTGTAAGTTTTGCTTTTTGTCTTTCTTTGTGTTTAAATTGCTTTGTTTTGGCCCTTGTGCCCTTTCATTTTTGTGTTTATTTATAATAAAATAGTTATTTTTTTGAACTGCAGTCTGTCTCTGGGCCTCTATCCACTCGCCAGCCTGTCACAGGGACTCGAGCATGGAGTAGCCACATCCTGAGCTAAGACAGAGTATAGAACAGAGCCTTGAGTGAGGCAAGATAAGCACAGTGTGTGGCCGGGAGTCCGCTCTGACTCACATGGTGAGAACCCCCCTGAAGGTCAAGGGAGGCTGAAGCCTGCCCTGAGGTCGGGGAAGTGAGATCACTTGCCCCCCAAAAGGATGGACCCCCAGCTCCTCACCAAATCTCCCACACCGTGAGACAAACAAAAGACAGCACATGCCAGCGCATAACAAACAAAAGACTAGAAGGACAAACGGGACAAACAGGAGGATGGTTAGTAATTTAGTAGGAAGTGACTGTGTATACCTGTTGCTCAGTGGAGAGGAAAAAACCCCTTGAGGCTGATTAGGGTAAAACCTATAGTGGCCCCGGCAGACAGGTAGTCCCCACTCCGGGCAAGTTAGGATTTTTAGAAGGAGCAGCAACTATATTAGGGAAGGATGAATAAATGTAGGAATCCACTGCAGAGGAGAGCCAGCTCCCCCACATTCGTGATCAGGCTGGGGGGAAGGGGAGAGTCGAGGAGGGAGGCCTGCTCTGGAGGCGAGGGTGGAGAGGAGGGAGGCCTGCAAGGAGGCAAGGGTGGAGAGGGTGGAGAGAAGAGAGGTCTGCTCGGAGGCGACGGTGGAGTCGAGGAGTGAGGCCTGCTCTGGGGGTGAGGGTGGAGAGGAGGGAGCCATGCGAGGTAGCGAGGAGGGAAGTCTGCTCTGGAGGAGAGGGTGGAGAGGAGGGAGGCCTGCTCTGAGGCGAGAGTGGAGAGGAAAAGGCCTGCTCGGAGGCGAGGAGGAAGGTCACAGCTATAAATGTATTATTTTATGTTAAAATCTTTGTGGCCATGATCATTCAGTAATTTTTTTTTAATTTTTATTTTTAGCTGTGTCAAGATTTATACATATTTTTATACATTTATTTTTGCATGTGTATATGTAGCACACATGGGTTCCTACAGCGGGCTGGGGCTGTGACACCCATCAAGGGAGGGAGCTTTGGATAGGATTTATAGTACTGATTTACAATTGCTGCATTTTCTGCAAGACTAGGGCTCCGGCTCCGATTGTTAATCGTTTGTTTTTACTGTTATTTGAAAACAGAAATTAAAAGGTGTATTCCAGAGTTTTTAGCATATTATTGTAGAAAAAAAATATTGGTAATAAAAGGTGAAACATTCTAATGAACAACAATGATGTTTTGAATGAAGGCACAACGCTGAAAGTTTAATGTGCACTAAATGCAGTGCATTACTCACTGTGGGTTGTTGCACTGTCTCTCTGCAGACTGAATTCCAGCACCACAGGTCCGTGTGCAATGGGACCAGGAACTCCACATGCCCCATTTCCCATTCGTTTTATCAGGGCGCTTCCCCACAACCACACACTCTCCAGAAAGACACCACTGGATAGGAAACAAACATCAAAGACACAGCATAGCAAATGAGATGAATATTTCTACACTACATATCATTTATTATATATTGCCTACACATGTCAAGAGTCCACTCAAAAAATATTTTCAGTGTGACCATATTTATGAAGGAGACAGAAAAGCAAGGAAAGGAACAGAAACAAAAACATTCAGTTTAATTTAATTCTTTACATACTCAGGATGTACCCCCCCCCCCCCAAAAAAAAAAAAGAAAGAAAGAACTACTGATGCTTACTCTTAGTTCACAGTATTTTGTTTTTACTGGCCCCAAGACAGAAATTCCAGGTTTGCCTGGATTGCCTTAGAAGGTAAAATATGGTGGAGACCACATTTCATAACAAATAATTACAAAAATAAATAGTATGCAAATTTTGAGGGTATACATTTGTGATTTGACTGTCCATAATTACACTTGTTTGCACACCAGTAAGCAAAAATGAACACCTATGCTACATCAGTATCTGTCTTTTCCTTATGCAGTTATAATACACCAGCTTGAAACTGTATTGTAAAATTAAAGCCAAGAGGAAGGGGAAAAAAAGGACTGCCATACGATTCTGTCCAACTATGAATGGAATAAACTACATTGAACTAGAGTTCATTAAAATATGTTGAAATGTCTGGCCCATAGAGAATTTGAACTAGAATATGGGGCAAATTAAATCCTACATTTATAGTACTGAACAAAAAAAAAATATTTTATATTATAATTGGTTATGTGTTTGCCCTGGATTATAAGCACCTCTTTGTACATTTAATCTCAATTGGTTTTCCCAGCTGGTAGTGTCCATTTTCTCTTCCATTACAGTGTGTGGACGAGCTGCTGTAATTATCCAGGCTCCATGATAGATTTAATCAAGCAGAGAGTGGCTAGGTACATAATTTGTGCACTCGCAATCAAGGACTAACCATGAAACCTTTTTATTCATAAACAATATGCTGGAGTAATTCCCCTTTAATATGTTTTTGTCACGCTGCTGCTCAATTAAAAGCAGTAGAATCTGTTAACAAAAAACATGATAATTACGCAAAATATGTCTCCCTCATTAATCCTCACCTATACAATAAATAAAATACCAATTAATGGCCATCAAAGATTGTCTTCTCTGACAGTTGGGCATAATCTTGTTTTTAAAAAACACATATTTACCCAAAAGCAAAAAACAATCTTAATAAATGCTCCGGAGATGAACACGGATAAACCCATAGGACTGGTCTATATCTGTTGTATATATTCAAATTACATTATACGTGGCAAATGTAATATGAAAATCCAATGGATTTTATGTTAAATAGATAAAAGAAAGATAAGGCACAGATAAAATATTCACAGATAAAATATGAGTGCTTTTAATTAGAGCTGCTGTGAACACATTCGTCTGGAATTTGAACAGCTTCGAACAAGCCCTGTGGAGCTCACTTAAAGTATTGGCACTGTTCGTAAAAATGCCTCTATGGAGCTTGCATCTCAAATTAAAAAAATGAAGCTTAATAGACTGTACAACTCTGCTATGTTTTTCTGCATATAGGAAGTCTGACATGCATTTAAACTTGTTGCTACGGTAACCGGCTTGTTAAACGCTATATATTATTAGATTGTAGCAAACTTGGTGTTACACACCTTACAGCTTGATGCTCACAGTAAACTGCTACAAGGCAGTTTTGAATATTATTGCTGTTGTTTCTACTGGAGTGTGTTTATTTTTCTGCAGCTAGAATTGTAACTGGCACTAGATGAGAATAGTATGTCAAGTTTTTACTATTAATCTATCTCAAGGGGGCTTGTGGGTTATTTGGCTATCCTCGATTGTGCAACATCTACAGTACTCTATGGAGACTTGTGGTGTTTCCTCTATAAATGCAGTGCAATAGTCCAGTTTGTCAAAAGTCTTTTAAGAAAATACAAATACCTTTTCCTTTCCACACCAGGTGCCATCTGCGGCTGCATCCAGCTTGGAACGACACGATCCATTTACTGAGCACCAAAGGGTCTGGCACACATTCTGCAATTATAAAATATGGAACAATATATATTTACCAAAATAAAGACTAAACTGCTCAAATTAATTTGCAAATTGTATCCCTTTGCATGTATAAATTGTATGACTTTTTAATTTTTTTTAATTGCAAATCAGTTTTCACAAAAAAAAAAAGTCAGATTTTGATATTCTTTCCCAGACCAAGCAACTGGTATGTGATGACTATTTATTATAATAGCAAATAAGCATCCATATATTTTATTTTAATCAAATTTGAACGAGTGGTTCTGAACATGTAGCTTACATTAGGACAAACAATAGGCTAGATCGCAAGCAAAAACTAGAACAGCATGACCTAGATTCAGAAGAACTTGTGCCAAGGAATGTTCATACCAAGTTTCAGTGCAATTTAAGCAGTGGTACTCAATAGATTTCTAAACAGTTAGTGTGGCATACAGTACATACATGCAGCATATCCATGTTGTCTAAGATATTCACATTTCAAGGGATAATACGTGGTTGACAAATTATGACATTTTAGATTCAGTTCTACTTTTTTTTTTCTTTAACAAGTATTTAAGGGTATAATGGTTAAAAAAAAAAATAAAAAAAAAAAAAAAAAAAAAAAAACATCAACACTAACCTCTTTAATATTTTGTTAGGTTACACACACATACAAACACAGGGTGTTCAAATTGTGAATTGCAATGCACAGTATACTTCACAATATAATATAATCACAGATCAGAATTGTTGTGAAAGGACTGGCAGATCCCATAGCAAATTAATAACCAGATGTATCTTATTCAAAGAAGTGTTCTGATTAGTACAGGTAAAAACTGTCAAACAACTCATTTTGGTCTTTCCCATTGCTATAGTTATAGGATTGAGTATTTTGGTGTATGGTTCAAATGGTAATAACATACAAGTACAATAATCATAACAGAAAATGACAAAACAAACAAGTGTATTTATTTACTATGTGTCATTATCAATTACAATAACTATAGGATTTTTTAACCAACAATACATAAACTGATTCTATAGGAATCTTAAATTAAGTTATTTAAAGACTAAATAATGTATGAACTTTCAATGATGGTGTGTGTGTGTGTGTGTGTGTGTGTGTGTGTGTGTGGTGTGTGTGTGTATATATATATATATATATATATATATATATATATATATATATATATATATATATATGCTCGCTGGTGAGTGTGCAAAACACGGGGAAAATTACGCCGGGCGCTCCTTTAATGCTGGCCAAAACACAGGAATGTTCGGGGAGCGCTGACGCGCTATTTAATAAACAAACACAAAGCAAAAATAAACAAAACAAACATCTATCTCTTTTTCGAGCACTAACTAAAAACACAAACAGGAACCTAAACTATCTTGCAGGACGGCTAAGCTGTTTACCCGACGACTAAACAAACAAAACATACCACACAGGTTTAACTCAGATCAAAAGGTTTTTACACTACCTTTATTTTCTATGCTTCAGCACACCATCAAGCGGGCTTCTAAACACACCAGCAGCCTAGAAGAGACTGGCTGCTTTCTTTAAAGGTCCTGCACCTGTCTCTAATTTACAATGATCACCAGGTGCAAGGAATAATTAATAATAAAACAAAATTTATAAATTACACAAATGTGCATTTGCACTTTTTTTTTTTTTTTTTTTTTTTTTTCAGCAGGGTGGAATTAACCCTCTCCCTGCTCACAATATATACAGAGGAGGAGGAGGGCTGTAGTGGAAAATTATTGACCCGAGGGAAGACTATTGTTACCAACAGGGGGCTATAATGCCCGAAGCCACAGACACCCTGGAGGTAACAATCGTCTTCCAGAGGGGCATTTCATTTTTCACTACTAGGGGCTGAGTCTGCGGTACATATTTACTTTATATGTTTTGTTTAAATATAGCTGATACAGCATAAGTAAATAAATAAATAACAAAAATAAATAACAGAAAATGTTTTTGAAGTTAATACCGCATAGTCAAAGTTTTTTTTGGCGTACAGCTCTCCACCTGGCTTGCTGACTGGTGCATAATCCAGTTCATATCCCGGCCGTCATATTTGTTTACATCGTCGAGATTAATTTGTTTGAATTTCAGAGTCAGAAAACAGTAACTGATTTTTAGTTTTTAGAGCATCTTTCTTTTGTAGTATGTTTTGTAATTCATTTTCTGTTAAATCAGAGAATCGCTATTTTACAGCTTTTTCACATTCAGCCATTTTATTCTGTTGTGAGGAGTGCAGAGGAGAAGGGCGTCCGTTTGAAAAGAGGCGGGACTGACAGTGATGTGAACAAATCACATGACAGAGATAGATAATTGCCCGCTGGTGTAAGGATGTTAGGGCAACAGTTCAATCTATTTTTGCTCCTATAATGAGATTTTAATCAATCACAGGGCAGAATTTTTCCAACCACTAATGATATTATATATATGTATATATGGTATATATACTATATATATATATATATATATATATTATCTATATATATATATATTATATATATAATATATATATATACCCTTGGACTTATTATATATATTTGGACCTATATATATATATACCATTGGCTCCGAGCGAGGTTACGCTCTTACATAAATGTAGTACTCTTATAAGGAGTAACTGCTCACATAACCAATTAGTAAAAACAAAAATAGCTTTGTACACATGTGGATTCTCACAGCTAAAACATAAATGTAATACAAGCACTCAGACACATCAACAAAAAAAGAAAAAGCACTAAAAAAAGCATAACAAAAGCTAGGCAAAGAAACATAGATAACTTTATTATGTTTTTATTATAACACTGCCAAATAAAAGCTACATTAATATCAAATGTATCATCTTATTCATACTACTAAATGCAATGCAGACAATTTATTGTAATTTAGTGGGAACTGATTAATGTATTTTGATAATAGCTTTGAAGGAAACCTTCAGAGGTACAGACTACAGGTTCCAACCTCAATTGTACTGGCGAAGACAAGTGACTCTTGTGGGATAGCTTACTTACTGATTTTGTTAAGCGTTTTCAAAACATTTTAGATAAGAAATATTTTTGTATACAAACTCTAATTATAATTTGTAACAGTTCTTGAGCAATTATTTTGAACTGTACACATACATTTAAAAATATAGTAGAGTATGTTTGTTAAAATATTTTGTAATGATTTTGTTTTACATATTTATGCACCGTGCCAAATATAAATCATTTGATAAAGATGGCAATTTGCACAATGTACTCCAGGCTATCGCACTCAGTCTCATTAGTCCAAAATAAAAAATGAACAACAAAAGTTGTTATGATCATAATTTATAAGTACTGTCACAGATTCACTGAATCTTTATTAATTTTATTTCTATTTGATTTGTCACTGTATGCAGCATTTTGCACAATTCTGCTGGATATCTACTGCCACTCTGCTCAATATTTGAAGATGGTCTTTTCACCAAACACTTCTACTAGATTCAGCCATGCTTGATTAAAGAACTGTAAATGGGACCAAGAAGAGAACTGAAGACTTTCCACTCCAGTGTTAAAAATCGACATGTACAGCATGGCACAAGGGATAATAAATAAAAGATTATACATTGTTTAAATACTTATGGACACAACTGTTATAGTAAAAAATAAAGTAAAATAACTTGCCTCAACCTCATCACAGAAGGTGGTGTTGGGTCCGTACTGGAGCTGACACTGCTGGTGGATGTCATAAAGAACTCCAGGAGCGACAATCGGGGCTGTCAGGACTTTTTTAGATGGACGATCGTCCAAACATGAGCCCCAGCCACGACTGCAAAAAAACATAATCCCAAGTGTTATGGAGATGAAGAGGGAGAACATGTAGGGCCATCCCTCTCTACTCTAAAACAACAGATCAGGTTTCCGTTTCTGTATCTAACTATGCACTCGACAGAAACATTACTTTTCTAGGTACATAAAACATCACACAGAAACACACAGACAAACTGCGCTTTTATGCTGTGTGCATAACCAGAGAATACGCACTGTTTAAAATGTGTTAATAAAACCAAAACCCAGATGACTGGATTAACAGCGCCATTAAGAAAAAGAAAAGAAAGTTCGATTTGAAAAGTTTTCAACCATTTTAATGCTAAATAACCTGGGAGTGGGAGATATTTTGGGAACTGCTGTAGTGAAGAGATAAAGAAAAAGAAGGTTGACTTAAAAAAAGAAAACTTTTTGAGGGAAGGTTAAAGTAATTTGTGGGGATCAGCAACTAGATTCATGTCACTGTGCTGTGTGCAGCATCACAAGTATAGGTTTTTGAGGTAGTAGTGCAGGTAGAATAGTTTGTAGTGCTTATTTAAATAGCTCATAAAATTGCCTGATACAGCCGACGTGGTTTCTCTATCATTAAAATATTCTGTGACCAACTTATATTTTTTATTATAATCAACACAGTTGCTGGTAGATTTTAGCCACTTCACTTCAGTTTTGCTCATTCTTTATATTTTAATGGTTGTAAATGGTCACAATTATAGTACATAGATAAATATTTTCTGTACTACACAAGGTTACTTCAATCAATTTCTATGCATTAAACCAGTTTTTTTTATTATTTTTCTTTTTTACCTCTTCAAGAGCAAGGATATCCCATTTGTTCATTCTCATTTAAGAATAAATCCCCATGTTCTTTTGTGCTAAAGATATTTCTGAAAGTTAAAAATAAGTTGTCTCTTTTTTGGGGACTGCTCGTCTTTTATAATCATTGATAATCTGCAGTGTCTCATTTAAAACATGTTATCCCTGACTCCAAGCCACACCTATAATTAAATAAGACCAAAAAAAAAAGAACAAAAAGACCCTGTATTTGAGACAGATTAAACTTTTAAAAAATCTAAAAATGTCAAGGTGCCAGAATGAAATATTACATTATGACTAGAGCTTTTGAAAAAAAAAAAATCGGTGGATAGCCAATAAACACCGGAAAAAACTGTGGAAATGGTTAATCAATTCACTTTGACTTTACCCTTTTCCCATTGAAAAATAAAACCTACTACAAGAATATTAATAAATACATTTACCAGTGCTGCTGGGCAATGTCCCGCCTTCCTAACTTGTATCTATCATTGATTTGTTCTGAATACTTTAAACCCACCCCAACTACTGAGTGACAGCACATTCCTACACTTCTATTGGAGACTCCGCTTGCGAGATTTAAAATGAGATTACAATCAGGAAAGGAGGCTTGTTAGCGGGATTTAAAGCTGTATTACAGTTAAGATACAGAGGATTTAAAACAGAACTGTGGCGAAATGTACAAAAATGCCTACACACAAAAACCCCAGAAGAATGTGCCCAAGACCATAGGGATTTTGTTGTGGAAAACAGCAAAGGAAAGAAGGTACAACTTAAGTGTGCACGTTCTGTCGAGTTACTATTATACACATTTTGACAGAAAAAAAAAAAAACACTCAAGCATTTGCAACGTAACTGTAAACATAATTTCATACAGTATATCAAAAACGAAAGCCCCGAAAAAAGAAAATTTCATAAAACTTGAAAATAGCTCAAACTAAGCATCAAAAAATAGAATTAATAAAAACTGAAAAACAGAAGTCCTAATTATGACTTTACGTTGGCTTTATATAGGACTCCATGACATAAATTTATTACCCACTGCAATCTTCTAAATGCATCTTGATTGACAGGTCTCCTCAAGTGGCTAGTATTTCCCTAGACAAAACAGTGTTTCTACCCTGAAGGTGAGTGAATGTCCTCCGATCCCACAAACATACTAATTCCCTCTGTACAACCAGGAGCTCTACAGCAGATGTCTACAAGCTACCGGTGCTGCAGCTGTCCTCTTTGAGCTCCTTGTGTGACACTGGTTCTCCTGGGGCTTAGAGAGGCAAACCTGCACTCCTCTGACCATGTGACTTACCCTGCACACCATTCAGGGACTCCATAGTTGTCTCCTTGTGTAAATAAATAAAATGAACACTAATAAAAATGTGGTGGAGAGGAGATGGAGGATTGTCACAAAGACAGCCGGAGTGGGGGATGTCAGACCAGAAACAGGAACCAGGAAATAAACAGAGAGAGGGGTGGAGTTTGGTGGAGCTGAGCGAATGGTCTCGCTCAGCATTTAATGAATGAACAGACAGTAAATAAAAGGTTTGTAACAAACAAAAACACAGGACATGACACTGGCAGCCAAAACAAAGAGACAAACAAAACGGACTAACACTAAACAAAACACGGTGAGCAGATATTTTACTTAATACTATTACAATTACCTCCGTCTCCAATCCCATTCTCCACTCACCGAACACACAACCCGAGTGGGTGAAAACATGCAGCTTTTATGCAGCTGTACTGAGTCTTGATTGCGAATCAATCATTCAATTGGAGTCGTGGTACAACTGCACGTGAATTAATAAAGTGCAATTCCCCGTGCTCACATATTATTACGTTTTACTTGCACGTGAAATGCTGTGCAATCCTCGTGCCTAAATACAAATATACATTTTAAACACTTGTGTTACACAGACCTGTTTATATCCCGTGTACCAATGACTATACACCAACATTAACACACAACATATAGCAAAAAATACACACAGGGGCAGGCACTATAAAACAAAAAACAACATAGACAAAAGGGGAAAGAAAGGCTCAATCTGGAGGTCACATTTTATTTCCTGAACTTGGTATGTATATATATATATGATATATATATATATCCTGAATATATATATATATAATTATATAATATATATGCTGTAGTGACACCGACTCCTACTGATAATCAAAATTAGTTTTGGGTATCAATCGTTTTGCGTTAGTGGTCTGACCCAAGGGATAACAATCAGAGAGCAATATAAAGCAATTAATGTTCTCACTATTTTGATTTTATTATTTTGCCCTTGCCTGAAAGAACACCAGTGTAAAACAACAGTTTGACTTTATATTCATTCTGTGAATTCTAGCCCAAGACTGTATTACAGTGCCCAAAAGCCCTTGATCCACATAATGTGTTTATTAGTACCCACTTTATAAGATCAGACATCACTCATTTAGAGCAATACATTATACCGTTCACTTATGTGTCCTGCAGATGACTGAAATATCAGGCTGTCTGGTACAGAAACAACGTGGTTGATTTTCAATCCTTGTGCCAACATTTGTGTTGAACAATATTATAAAACAAGATAACAACAAATATATGATAAGTTTGTGCAGTTAAATTCAGATTAATATGTGTATGTGGGTTGTTTTAAATAATTACCTCTTATTAGCATTAGCAACATTGTTTCTGATCCCCTTATAACTGTGCTCTAAAACTATTTTCTTAGCTCATCGTTTTATTTAAATTATAGGGTATGTGGAGTGACGCTGACCTGCATAAACACAGCACATTAAACATAACTAAATGAAAGCAAGGAAGTCATTTCACTTCAGGTTGCTTGCCATTATAATGTACTGTTCATGTGTTGTCAGCATATAAATAGTTTAGGCAAAAGATGACCAGACAACAACAGAGTCGGTGAATCTACTCTACTGGTAAGTAGTGAGTTCTGGATGGCCTGCATGTTATTCCAGTTACATGGGAATTGACCTTCATTTGCCAGCAATTCAATTATAAACTTACTCTAAGAAGCGGGTAATGTACTCCTTGCTGCAGTGTGACCATGTCAGGGGTGAAGGGTCATACTGTAGTTGGCGGGACATGATGAAGGGGTGTCTTCCAACTGGTTCACAGTCATTTCCCTGCCCATCATGGTGGATGCTAAAACTGCAAGATCAACAACAACATTATGCTTTCTTGAGACTGTGTGGTCCAGTGGTTAAAGAAAATGGCTTGTAACCAGGTCCCCGGTTCTAATCCCAGCTACACCACTTAGTGTAAACCTGAACAAGCCACTTAACCTCCTTGTGCTTCGTCTTTCGGGTGAGACGTTGTTGTAAGTGACTCTGCAGCTGATGCATAGTTCACATGCCCTAGTCTCTGTAAGCCGCCTTGGATAAAGGCGTCTGCTAAATAAACAAATAATAACACATTAGTATATAGTTATGTAATAAGTTTTCAGTATTGAAAGCTTACATTTTTCTTAACACTTCAAGAAAAGATATTACGTTCCTTTAAGTAAGTGATTATCTGAAGCAATTTGCACACACACATAGAGAGAGAGAAAGAGCGAAAAAGGAGTATAACTTTTTTTACGATCCAAGCAGCAAGGACCGTTTTTTTCAAAGGAAATTAGCCCTATTAGAATGATTAGACAATCTTGGTAGTGACTGACCCTGAACTTTCTCCAGTGTGAATGTGTTATTCTCTCAGTGAAAACAAAGACTTTGGTAGGCTATTTCGGAGATAAGGCTGATTGTCAATCATGTGTGACGTATGCAACCATTGCCATCTTCACACAAACTGCAACCATGGCAACAGGTGTGAGAAGGTAGCAAGATTGAAATAGCATGCGCTGAGAAAAGAACCAAAAAAATCTACGCTGGATATGTTTTTCATGAGAAAGGGCATGTAATTACTGTATTCAGCATGTAAGTATACTTTTTATTTTGTTCATCTTTACTGTTTTCTTTTAAATATGTAGTTTAAATGTTGATCAATGGGAAGTTGTCTTGAAAGAACTACTGTATACTGTATAAAGATGTTTCTTCATTATTCTGATACATAAAAACCACCCTATCATAGTGAACAACCTGATATAACAAACATTTCTCCAGGTCCCTAAATATCTAAATAGGAATTCACTGAAATTCTGTATCAATTATTTAAGAAATTAGCCTAAAGTTGTTAAGTAAATGACAAATAAACAATCTCTTGCAGTATGCATGAGTCGCTCACAAATACAGACCGGGGCTGACAGTTTTCTTTCATGCGCTTATCATAGTGTTAGAAAACGTACCTTATACTAAATATTAATGAAGTCGTAAAAACGATAACAATAAATAACGCAGTTATGAAAAAGAAAATTAAAAGAGAATATTAAATATAAAACAGAAAGAAAAAAAGCACTTAATAAGTAAAGAAGAGATAGCAGAAGCAACTTACAACCGCTACAGAAGCGAGACAACATGAGAGTGGTACAAAGACAATGATGCCTCACAGCACATTCTGGGATGGCAATGGTAGTGGTGAATGCTGGGAAGTACGCCTTGTGTAGACGTAATACGATCGGCCGCTTTGAGAGCTCCCTTCCCGTGATAGCGAAAATATGCTTGTTTAATGGAAAAACAGGTATTAATTTCTGTGTCTCGTCTAATTGAAATCTTGTATATTGGTAGCTCGTATAGCGAGGGATTACCGTATACACAAGGTTGTATTTTTTTCAGAGTTATCGCAGATTTTACCAATTTGTCCATTCCCATTTCTGAAAGAATAGTTTAAATATACATATTTTTAGCAATTAAAATAAATACAGCAAACGTTTGCCTTATTGACGCACAACGTGTTACACTGCATTTAGGAACCTGGCAGGCGGTTTGGTTTGCTTCCGGTAAATGACTGAACACACTGCGTAGAGCTGCATGAGTTCCTTAAGATGTCTTCAAAGAAAAAGACACCAGCTGTACCAAAGATCAAACATATTTCTGCTAAGGTTCTCTCTGTCCAGTACAAGAGGGGGACAGCTCATATGTCTGTTGTTATTTTTACATGTATTTATCTTTTTATTTTGTTTGATAATTCACTGATGGTGAAAATAGAATGTCTTTAAAAGGTTTATAAAAAAAAAAAAAAAAAAGAAATATTCTGCAATTTAAAATATACTGTTTTTTAGGTAAGCATTAAAATATTTAGGAACATTTGTTGTGTAATAACGCTAGAAAAAGTGACACATTTTGAATGTGACATTATTTTTTTCTGCTTTAATACATATTTGCCCATATGCATAAAACCTATCATCTCCTTTATCGTGCCAATAACAGTCTTTAACATGACAGTATTTAATCGGGTGATTCATAAAAGACATTTACAATAAAACAAAATCACTCATCGCGACATTAGAATAACGTGACCTTTGAGATCAAATATTTGTCTGATTCATAAAGCTGTATGATGCCATTAATTTACCCTTATTTAAGCCAATAGTAATAATAAGTATTTTGTTATTTGTAATGCATACATTAAATTGCATTGTTAACTTGTCTGAACAGAATAGGCTACTTACTGGTTGGAAAACATACAGATCAGGTTTGTAGCCTAGTCATTGCTCTAAGTGAAGACAATGCCAGGCTTTGTGTGCCTGTGTGTGCTGGGCTATACATCAAGAGGAGGGAGATATCTTGGAAGAGAGGACCCAGCAGATCTGAGGTGATGCACAGCTGTACTTTCTTGTGTGGTGGAAAGGAAACATGTGTTAACATTAGAAGATTCTTTTTCTCAACTAAAAATAAAATATAATTGTGGCAAGGCAGCAGCTCTGCAGCTGTAAATAGTGTGTGTGTGCGAATTGGCAGGGATGGGGTTAAATCAGCCCTTGCCAGCAGTTACAGGTGTGACCATTCCCCAGTTACGTAACTGATGCTAACTGGGGAGTGGCCTCACATAAAAAGGAGCAAAATCGTTTGTTGTTGGAGGAGTTTGTGCTGTGATTCTTTATACTGGTTTGTAATCTTGTAGTGAAGGCTAATGTCCAGTCTACATGTAGTTATTTTTTTTTGTTTAAACCTTTTGTTTTGTAAACCTTTTTTGTGTCTTCTGTTTAATAAATGTGTATTTTGATGCTTGAACTGCAGCTTCTATACTGAGTCTCCTCCTGCCGGGAGCAGCTTGGGCCGTGACGCTATCCTGTCAGAATCAAGAACTGGCACAAAATGTAATTTCTGGCAGTTACAGTTCTTTATCAGGAAGGCAGGTGCATGTAAACTATATAAAAATGTCCACATTTTTTCATAAATATCTTGAAATACCTATTTTTAGACTGTGAAATAAGCATTTTTTTACAGTAAGAACATGCAGCCCTATGTACGCAATACCAGGAAAGGATTAAGGCCCAGTAAGTGAATATTTTAATACATTTGGTTTTCCAATTTTGTAGTAAACCTTTTAGGGAAAGCAACTATTTAAAAGAGATTGGTAGCTTACATATTTATCTGTACCAACCAATAAACCAACTCAGTTTTTCAAGGGGAATAAAAATACAGTACCTGTGACCCAGCTCATGTGCAACTGTGAATGCTACAGGGAGCCCTGAGTCCTCATTGATATTACAGCTTCTATGGGGCTGGCACAATCCAGAAAGATGGGAGAGTCCCAGTGTCTCACATGGCTGGTTCTTCCCAGCACAGAGATCTTTTCTAAAGAAAACAGGGGTGCAAAAAGAGCCAATTAGAAAGGGAAAAGAAACATTACCTACAAGTAGATATAGTATGTGAGCTGCTACTACTATAGTTGTAAAGCTTTTTGATTGATTCTTAAGATTAACATCAAATTCAATTGTGAACAAGCACTGTATGCCAAGACACAATTGCATCATAACTGGCAGCCCTACATATATGTAAAAATATAAATGTGACTGTGGCAGAGCAAAGCTCTGCCCTTTTTAAATTGGCAGGGATGGGGTTAATTTCCACTACCTGCCTGGGTTTATTATGTTCAGGTGTCTGGGGTTGATTAGCTGAACCTAATCAACTAATCAACCCCAGCCACCTGAACATAATAAACCCAGGCAGGTAGTGGAAATTAACCCCATCCCTGCCAATTTAAAAAGGGCAGAGCTTTGCTCTGCCACAGTGACATAAAGGTAAACGTACAGACAACCCGGATGCACATCCAGATTCTAATATTCTTAATACAATGATGCTGAACTTGTAATAATGATTGCATTTTAATAACAACCTGGTAATAAGCACTGCAACATCATGGTGAGCTGGGTGGGTATCACTTTTAGGGTTGATGTTCTTCTGCCACTTGCAGAAACTCGAGAGGGTGCTGTCTGCATGGTGGACAATCTTTAACCCTTTCTGAAAAAGGCGATATAGTATCCAGTTGAATTCACTGAGGGCACAAATGAAAAAGGGAGAAAAACAAGTACATAAAAGAAGAGGGGAAAAAAGCAGCAAAGGGCAGAAACTAAGACACATTGGCCCTGATTTACAAAGCTCTAACTTATATGTTAACACCAGACCTCATTTAAATAAATCAAAACAGGCACTAAACATGCACGTTAAAATCACAGTACTAATAATGTGACATCTGACACTATACCTCCTCTTCTTCCAGTAGAATAATCCGCACAAGCACAATGTGAACAGCGTTGCCAATGCTTGGATCGTGAAATATCCCAGCAACCTGCATCAACGCCAGAAGAAACAAATTAATTAATTGACACCTCAAAGGTAAAAGTTCCAATACGGAAGAAAAAACCTGTAGCACTATTTGTACTACTCTGCTCAAGTCCCAGCAAATGCATGATAAAAGCCTGTCACTTTTTTTTTTTTTTTCAAAAAAGACACAGGCTGTCTGAAATGCTAAAATGATTTTCAGTTATAACCCAGTGGGAAATTCTCAAGGTAAACTTAACTGGGTCATTTTGGGTACATTTTTCTCTCTATAGCAGAGAGAGAGAGGGGGGTCATGAATTGGATGAGCAAAGACTGGCATATCTCTACAACACAATCATTTCAAACTTCACAGCCACTAAATCAAGTTAAACAAACTTTAGGTAAACATCAATTTGTATTTTTATTTAAGTTATTTACATATTGCTTTGAAATATTGTGCATAATCATTCAACAATATTAAAAAACCTGAGTGTATGTGCATCATTCAAAGTGGACGTCTGTTTTTTTTTGTTTTTTGTTTTTTTATCTTAACCTGTTTCATACTGGCTGTGAATTGGCTTGGAGCAGAACTGTGTCTGAGCTTCATGTGATAGAACGTGATGCTGTGACCTTTAAACTCTGACGACTTACCATATTCATAATAGTAAAGACATAGGACTCTACATTTTCACTTCCATGATATTCTATCATTTTAGAGTCAGCCACAACCAAAGTCTCTACCCATCGTTCTTTGCTGACAGAGCGCTGGGAAATTCGACGGTGGTTGTTCCGGTGTTTTCTCTCCCAGCTTTCTCTTTGCCTTTCTACTTTCAAAAAGTCACTAGTGGAATCTATAAAAGTAAAGAGAAAAACAAATGTATATGTTGGTAATTCTGAACTGCTGTGCAGTGTTCTTTATTTGTTAATTAATTAAAAAGTTGTTTCTTGGTTTACTTTTAAATTGTAGTGACCTGTATAATTGAATAATGATGTTACAATATAAGGTTTTGGAGGTAATATCTCTATAGTTGTTCACTATAAAACATTATCAGCTACACAACACATATTGTTGTTTATTTATATTTTTAACAAACCCTGAAGCTGTTATCTGTGACTTTGTACTATATACCTGCAAGTAATGACATGCGTATGCCTACTATACAGTAGCTCTTTTTTATGACAAGCCTCAGCTACCTATTTAATGTCGCTGATCAATCAGTCTCTCAATCTTCCAGTGTATGAGAATACTACCTAAAAACACCATGGTATTTGTTTACAGTTAGCTTAAATGGAACACACATACATACGTCAAACATAAAACACAGGGGAATGATGCAGAAAGTGGGTATGTCCATACATCTAAAATCCCTTTTGAAGACCTAAACAAATTCAAGGTCTGCTTTCTGATAAAGAAAGAAATTTGACAAACCGATAACTAGCATTTATATTATAGTATATAACGTATGAAGAACATTGGGCATCTTTAAACTGAGCCTTCAACAAAGCTTGTCCTCTCCTTGGAGATATAATTGCATCAACTGAATGAAATCACTTAGTAATGCAGCATCTGTAGGGGTAATCCAAAACCTTCAGATCCAAAACAGCAGTACTTGATCATGTGCTTGACACACTGCATTAACAGTGTGTGTATATATATATATATATATATATATATATATATATTATATATATATATATATATATATATATATATATATATATACACACACACACACACACACTATGGTACAACACAGTCCATATATATATATATATATATATATATATATAGATATATATATATATAATATATCTATACAAACCAAACATGGTATCATATAGTTATAAAATCTCGTTCTAAAATCGGTCTCTGTCTACCAAATAATAGTATGGTTTCGTTGCCGTTCTTTGTTTTCATCAAGGGAAAGTTAAGCTTCTCCTGGTTATTGTTATGAAAACCCTATACGTAGGTGTCTAGCTCCATAAATGAGGTATCGTAAAATATAGTTTCGAAGGCTATCCTTCGTCCTCGGTCCCGCCTACCAAGGGATTAAGTAGTCACTCCACGGAAACCACTATCTCTTTTGCTTCTCACCATCAGGTAAGGTAGGCATAACTAACCAGTTGCGGGATTGTATCTTTGTAAAAGAGCGCTCTGAGTTTTTTGCTACTACCACAGCAAATTTTATTGGAAGTCAGCTTGCCACTTCCCGGAATCAGTAAACGGCTTCTGAAGTCTGAGCAAACGCTGCACAACTGCGCACTAGCGCAAAAAAAAAAAACTCGCTGTTTGTAGGCTGCTTTCTAACCTACAGCATCTGCTGTTTGTGTTTTTTCCTCTGCTTTGTGCAGCTAAAAAATAAAATAAAACAAAAACAATAACAGAGAGAAAAGGGAGTCACTTCCTCCACCGGGTCCCAGCATGCCCGCTGTCGAGTGAACGTCGCTGGGCGTACCTTGCCCTCCCACTCAGTGTGTGCGGCCTAAATTTTTATTTAAAAAAGTTGTTTACCCTAAATAGCCTCCAAACAGCCTCAAACAGCCTCAAACAGCCTCCTAGACAGGCACCACCACAGCCTCAGCAGCCCCAGCATGTTCACTGAAGGCTTGCAGTCTCAGGCCCATCCCTTCTCCCAACACCAACTGCAATACTGGTGCAACTGCACCTCAGACTCCTGGGAGCTTGCCACCGTATAAACCGGTTACGCACGGGACCTCCTCCCTCCCAGGTCTTAGCTAAATCTAGGTGTGCCAAATCTAGATTTGCAAAATTGGTAGAGACCTATCCCAACAGACTCACAGCTGTAATTGCTGCCAAAGGTGGTTTCATCAAGTATTAACTTGGGGGTGGAGACTTATCCAATTATGATCTTTCAGTTTTGTATTTTTAATATATAATTTTTTTCTCAAAAAAAACGTTTTTTCCCTTAACAGTGTGGAGTATGGTGTGTAGGTAAGTGGAAAAAAACCCTCATTTAAATGCCTGTAACTCTGAGGCACTGACACAACAAAATGTGAAAAAAGTTCAAGGGGGTGTAGACTTTCTATAGGCACTATATATATATATATATATATATATATATATATATATATATATATATATATATATATATATATATATATACACACACACACACACACACAAAATGTTAGTATTGTTATGCAACCTGCTGACATTTGCACTGTAGTTGTTTACTATTTTACCATAAGGTGAAGTTGATTATGTTAAGTATAATAACTATACTGTAAGTTCAATCATTTATGTTACATTTTAGGGCCAGGTGCTAACTAGTGTATTGATTATCAATTACTCTGGACACATGGTATAAGGAGGAGCCTGTTCCTTTGTTCTGGGTCATGAGTTTAGAGAAAGGGCAGCACCTCAGTTTTGTTCCTTTAATTAATGATAAAAACGTACTGAACGTGTTTCCTGAACTGCAATCTCCTGTCTCCTGCCTCTGCTATTCCAGCCACCAGCTTTGACTGACCGACTGCATATACACTTTCCTTTTTTATTATTATGTGAGTATTAAATTTGCACCTATTCAATTTCAGCTGGAAATTGCAGCCCAATTTGCAGCCCAAGACAGAAAATAAAAAGGTTGCAAGACAAACAAAACACAGGACACAGCACTTTCGCCAAAACAAAGAGAAACAAAAATGGACTAACACTAAACTAAACATGGTGAGCAGATATTTTCACTATTATTATTATTATTATTATTATTATTATTATTACAATTATTATTATTACCTCCGTCTCCAATCCCGTTCTCCACTCACCGAACACACAATCCCGAGTGAGTGAAAACATGCAGCTTTTATGCAACTGTACCGAGACTCGATTGCTACTCAATCATTCAATTGGAGTCACGGTACAACTGCACGTGAATTATTTATTTAATAAAACAGGACAAAAATTGTGTTAATCAGATTATTTTGCCTTTTATTGCAACTGTGGTACCATCAGTAGAGTGAACATTGTAAAGGGGTGTGGCTAAGTGCCCCGATCCTGGGCTATTTATTTGTGTTGTATGTTATGTGTAAAGTGTTAATGTTGGTGTACACTCATTGGTACACATGATATAAATGGGTCTGTGTAACACAAGTGGTTTAAAATGTATATTTGTATTTAGGCACGAGGATTGCACAGCACTTCACGTGCAGGTAAAATGTAATAATATGTGAGCACGGGGAATTGCACTTTATTAATTCACGTGCAGTTGTATCGAGACTCCAATTGAATGATTGATTAGCAATCGAGTCTCGGTACAGCTGCATAAAAGCAGCATTTTCACTCACTCGGGGTGTGTGTTCAGTGAGTGGAAAATTGGTGTGGTGAGGAGAAAGTAAAAAAGTAAAATAAATAATTGATTTATATATATATACAGCTCTGGAAAAAATTAAGAGAGCACTGCAAAATTATCAGTTTCTCTGGTTTTACTATTTATAGGTATGTGTTTGGGTAAAATGAACATTTTTGTTTTATTCTATAAACTACTGACAACATTTCTCCCAAATTCCAAATAAAAATATTGTAATTTAGAGCATTTATTTGCAGAAAATGACAACTGGTCAAAATAACAAAAAAGATGCAGTGTTGTCAGACCTCGAATAATGCAAAGAAAATAAGTTCATATTCATTTTTAAACAACACAATACTAATGTTTTAACTTAGGAAGAGTTCAGAAATCAATACTTGGTGGAATAACCCTGATTTTCAAGCACAGATTTCCTCTACTACTATACTATCGGTAAGTATATTATCTTTCTGTCAATTACACAAGTGTTTTCTAGTGCTTGAACATTAAAAGCAGGCTTGCATTGTGTTTAGTTTGAATATTCTATCTAATTATCCATTACATGTTTTATCTGTAAAAAAAAACAAAAAAAAAACAGATCTTTAAAAGTGCTAGTTGAATGTGATTTAAGGTTGTTGTCATATTATTGAGAACATTGTTTTCATTAAATACACTTTATTAGCCTAATTGGTATTGCATTTTCACGCTCTTTTTTAAAAAAATAACACCTGTTTGTCGTTAACCTTATAAAAGAGAGTATGCTCATTATGTGTGTGCACCAGTGCTCCCTGTAAGCTTTTTAGCTACTGAGAAACTTGTTGTTTTGACTGGGAAAGGGTAAATTATCAGTGAGAAACCTTCGGCCACGCATTAACCCTTATAATATATTTTTGTTGTATTATACAATTTTGAAACAATATTCCAACACAAGTATCTCAACAATTTTACAATTTACTTGAAATTTAAACAAGACATTTATTGTGGCTCTGCCTCTGATTTTGAATCATCCTCTGATCCTGTGCAGCCCTGTCAGTTGTTATCACAGATATAGACTGCATGCTTAACTGGTGGCCTGCATAAAATTGCTTTATACTACTGCATAAAACACTGGCTTCTGCACTGCCTTCGATTGTAACCATGTCTGGTGCTACTAATTGTTCCATTCTTGGGAATACCAAATTTCGTTTTTCAAAAATGGCCAATTCCATTTGTTCTCACTTTTTATTAACATATTAATAATTAAATATGGCATTTGAACATAAATATAACGTTGGTATTTTTAAATAATGTACATTTTAATAAATATTACCACAATGTTGCTGTAATAGTAAGCAAAGCACCTGAAGACACTTCAAACCTGTCACAATATATATAGACATCACTTGGCTCATTGCCATTGCTGGCATGAAAATAAGCAGGAAAACTTAAGAATTATATTATAACGGTTCAGCAAACCAAATGTCCAGCACAGCTGTGAGAATCACATGTACAGTCTTCCACTAACACAGTAGTTCAGTCTACAAAAGTGTTTTGAAAATACCTGTTTAGCTTATTGCTGGCATTTACAATAACAATAAAAATAAATAAATAAAAAAAAATGAAACAGTTCAGTAACAGTCCAGCAACGTCATGTGAGAGTAATCCTATGAACACTACTCCACAAATTAAGTCTAGAGTTTTACAGGCATTATAATAACCAGGATAAAGAAACACTGATAAAGGCGTGTTGACTGACTCGTTGCTCTAAGTCAGGTTCACTGCTATGTATCTTCCGATTGTAATTTAAATAGCACCCCCTTTAATGTAAACGCATAATTAATCGTCCCAATTGCTTCTTTCCTAATTCTTCAAGATTTAAAAAGAGGCGTGTCTCCAGACAGAATGTCTTTATGAACCAACAGTGTGTAGTGTAGTGACATCCTTTACATGGTAAAGTGATCAATTCTCTTTAAGGATTGTATAGCTAGAAAAAATAGTTTTGAGCTAATTTCTTCATTTCCATTCAATTAAGAAATGGCCATGGTTTAAAATTGCTAATTATATCTTCTTAAAGGTAGGTAGCGTGAAAAGAAATAAACTAAACAATAATAAAATACGCTATTAATTTAGCTTGCTTACCTCGGGACAGCTCCGCCTTGAGGGCAGTAGCTTAGGTCTTTTTTCAGCATGTTTTTTCAGCACAGAATGCAGTTCTTTGCCATTGTTGCTCTCTTATTTGCTTTCTAATTTGCTTTCTATGTGTTTATGACTGGCATTATGATATTTAGTGGTATTGACTCGTACATGATCACGCAAATTACAGCAAAACTTTAAGAATACAATTACACCATCCTCATATAAATAATCAGATTTATTTTAGCTCGGCCTCACTGAAATGTTTTTTTTTTCTTCCTTGGTGCAACCGCCATGCTGAGTTTCAACAGAGCCCTGGAGTGAAGTTACAAGATGAATAAACAAGCAAAAAAAAAAATGGATACGGTATTCATCAGTTACTCTACAATTAAATATGTATTTTTGACTAATGTGCTTATTACATTTTTACCAGTTTTAAAACGCTTTCTTGAAATGGTTGTTTTTTAAAGGGGAAATAAACCAAAAATCGTCAAAGTGTGAGTATTGTGGTTTTTATTGATGTTTACTGGAGTATTTATACTTCTAAATAATGCAGGAAGATTGTTCTTCACTGATTTTAGTATTCAATTACACGACGAGTTTAAAACTGTAAAGTTCATGAGCAGCACCGAGCAGCACTCTCTATAGAGGCAGAATCGCCAGCCTGCTTCGCCCACCCTGTATCAGTAGATTCAGTAATCCCTGAGCGAACTCTGCACTAATGTGACCTGCATTTTTACAGAGGGAAATCAGAGAATCAGCTGCAGGATTGGCACAAATATGCGCATGTTAATGCTTTGTAAGAATGGTCTCAAAATAATAGGTTTACCTCGAGAGGCTGGAGTCTCGATTGAGGTTGATATTTATGATAATAACTTGCAAAAGTTAGTACACCGAGTGAGAAGGTTGTTGCCAGTTACAGCGAAAAATGTGCGCATTTTAGCCTTAGAGGGAATGCTGGTACGCACTGATGAAGGCTCGATTGTCAAAATGCGTGCATTTGTTATGTTTATGCCATTATTATTATTATTTTATTTTTTTCTTTAAAAAAAAAAAAAAAAAGGTTTTCTATAAGGAGTGCTGGCTTCTTTCTACTTTTTTACGTTCTTTTTGAGTTTCAGCACCCACATTAAGGTTTGAGTTGAGTAGCGTGTTTCTTTGAGAACTGTTTAGTTTGCATTTAAACAACAAAATCTATTAGAATAATAGAATGTAAAAATAAAACTTTGTCAATTCAATTCTAAGAGGATGTTATTGCAATTCGAAATTTTTTGACCCAATGTCAGGAGCAGCTCTTGAGTTGTAGCTGCAAGGTTCTCTTTCACCATGGACAAATAACACAGGCAAGGTGGCATTCTCAGCTCCACCTTAAGAATGTTACTTGAAATAGAAATGTTGTCTAATACCGATTGGGATACATCTGTGTAGCCCGGTTTACCTGAGTACATATGTCAAAGCTGCTTGACAGAGCCCCCTCTGCTTCAGTCACAATGGCCCCGCCCCCGAGCATAGTGGCGTCGTGCCAATAGGGCATGGGAGGGAAGGGCATGTGTCCCCCCCAAAATGTTTTCCAAGCAATGTTTTACCACTCCTGCATCCGTGTCTAAATAGTTCAATGATTATATTCAAAAGATTAGTATTTTAACCAGAGCTATTTGGAACCAATGAGTTGATTCACATGTGACCTCCATAATAACAATAGACAATTACTAGTGGAAAAACAATAAGTCAATGACGCCCTATTTTTTTGGATTATGATTATTATTTAGCGTTTGCAGATGATTTTCCGCTATACTGGGTAATTTAGTGTAATTATATTTATAAAGCATCTATTTGTTTTAATATTAATAAAATGCTTAAAACAGTATGTCATACGAGATACTTTTTTTAAAACGCAAGACCCGTGTAAACCTTTGACTTACATGCTTTCTTCCAAATTACAACCGGTGCTGGTTTGGAAAATTATCTTTGTGAAACCCTGGAGCACCATGGACTCAACATCTGCAATGTAAGAGGCCAAGGTTACGATGGTTGTGAAGCTATGTCAGGTGCATACAGAGGTGTTCAGGCAGTAATCCGCAATTATTGTGATAAAGCATATTTTGTACACTGCTATGCACAAAGATTAAATCTTGTTGCTGTTGACACATGCTGCAAGATTACGTGCAGTTGTGACTTTTCTGGAGTCATTGAACAGCTGTTTACATTTATGTAAAATTCTACCAAGAGACATGGCCTGTTTCTTGCAGTACAGGAAGAGTTTTTGAAAGACAGTGGCTTCCATGCTACCAAAAATACATTTTTATTGGTACTTGCTTCCTGCTGCAATAGAATTAAGAATGGACCTTTGGAGTCCTGCATTTCTACCTAGTGTTTTACCCCCATTTGACAATCTGTTGCATTATTGGTTGGCATAAGTTGTTGAAATCAATGAACACAACAAGATGGTCGAGCAGAATTGATAATTGCAAAGCTTTGTTTTCCACAATTGAGTCAATTGTACAGACACTACAACAAATTCAGGTTGATAGTGCAATTGACAGAGACACATCTGGGACAGCTCTAGCACTCAGCAAAGCAATTGACTTTGATTTCTTTCAGTGACAGGTGTGGTGTCTAAATATCTTCAGGCAAGTCAAGTGACATGGACATCAGTAAAGCAGCAGAAATAATTAAGGACTGCAAATCTGAATTAGAGACTCTAAGATCAGATGAAACCTTTCAGGAGTTGTGGACAGAAACTGAACAGCTTGCTTCAAAAACAGAAGTAGAGTTTCTGGAGGAACAGAGAACAAGAAAAGTGTCTAAAAGACTGGATCACATGGCAAACTGAAACTGTACTTGGTTCAAAGGATACAATTCACATCAAATTCTATTTTGCACCTATAGATCTATGCATTGAAAACATCACTGACAGGTTTAGCACTGAAACATTACCTCTACTAAAAGACATAAATAGCCTAACACCTCCTTCAGTTGAAAAAATCTGCAAACTGAGACAGCTTATGCTTATGTAGGAGATGTAGATCCACAGATGGCACAGCAGGAGTATAAACTTCTCATCCACAGACTTGAGAGAGGGACACATCCGCCTACAACACTGAAAGACATCTATCTTTTTCTGGGCAAGACTAACAAGCTAGATCCACACAGCCAAATTGCAAAGCTATACCAGCTAGTCCTGACACTTCCAGTGATATCCTGCAGTAATGAAAGAAGCTTTTCAGCTCTAACGTTTGTGAAAAGTCATCTAAGAACAACCACGACACAACATCACTTGAACGACCTAATGTTAACTGCAGTTGAAGCAGAGAGAAGTCTGTCACTAGACCTGGAGCGCGTTAGGGACGCCTTCTCGAGTTTAACCGATAGACGCTAGGAGGTAAGGAAAAATACCATTGAATATTTATACATTTATATAGAGCTTTTAAATAAACTACACTGAACAAAAATATAAATGCAACATGCAACAATTTCAAAGATTTTACTGAGTTACAGTTCATATAAGGAAATCAGTCAATAGCAATAAATTCATTAGGCGCTAATCTATGGATTTCACATGGCTGGGAATACAGATATGCATCTATTGGTCACAGATAAAAAAAGGTAGGGGCGTGGATCAGAAAACCAGTCAGTATCTGGTGTGTCCACCATTTGCCTCATGCAGCGCGACACATCTCCTTCGGATCAGGCTGTTGATTGTGGCCTGTGGAATGTTGTCCCAATCCTCTTCAATGGCTGTGTGAAGTTGCTGGATATTGGCGGGAACTGGAACACGCTGTCGAACACATCGATCCAGAGCACCCCAAACTACTCAATGGGTGACATTTCTGGTGAGTATGCAGGCCATGGAAGAACTGGGACATTTTTAGCTTCCAGGAATTGTGTATAGATCCTTGCGACATGGGGCCGTGCATTATCATGCTGAAACATGAGGTGATGGCGGCGGATGAATGGCATGACAATGGGCTTCAGGATCTCTTCACGGTACCTGTGTTTCAATTGCAATTGTGTTCGTTGTCCGTAGCTTATGCCTCCCCATACCATAACCCCACTGCCACCATGGGGCACTCTGTTCACAACGTTGACATCAGCAAACCGCTTGCCCACACGACGCCATACACCCTGTCTGCCATCTGCCCCGTACAGTTGAAACCGGGATTCATCCGTGAAGAGCACACTTCTCTAGCATGCCAGTGGCCATGGAAGGTGAGCATTTGCCCACTGAAGTCGGTTACGATGCCGAACTGCAGTCAGGTCAAGACACTGGTGAGGATGACGAGCACGCAGATGAGCTTCCCTGAGATGGTTTCTGACAGTTTGTACAGAAATTCTTCGGTTGTGCAAACCCACAGTTTCATCACCTGTACGAGTGGCTGGTCTCAGACGATCCGGCAGGTGAAGCAGCCGGATGTGGAGGTCCTGGGCTGGCGTGGTTACACATGGTCTGCGGTTGTGAGGCCGGTTGGACGTACTGCCAAATTCTCTAAAATGATGTTGGAGGCGGCTTATGGTAGAGAATGAACAATGAATTCTCTGGCAACAGCTCTGGTGGACATTCCTGCAGTCAGCATGCCAACTGCACGCTCCCTCAAAACTTGAGACATCTGTGGCATTGTGTTGTGTGACAAAACTGCACATTTCAGAGTGGCCTTTTATTGTCCCCAGCACAAGGTGCACCTGTGTAATGGTCATGCTGTTTAATCAGCTTCTTAATATGCCACACCTGTCAGGTGGATGAATTATCTTGGCAAAGGAGAAATGCTCACTAACAGGAATGTAAACAAATTTATGCACAACATTTGACAGAAATAAGCTTTTTTTGTGCATACGGAAAATTTCTGGGATCTTTTATTTCAGCTCGTGAAACATGGGACCAACACTTTACATGTTGCGTTTATATTTTTGTTCAGTGTACACGTACATTTAAATATACCAATAAATACCCTATAAATGTGTCTTTTAAATGCACTAAATACCTACCATTGATAACAAAAGCACATGCTTTTTTGACTGTGCCCCCCCAACAATTGTAGCTGCATGACGCCCCTGCCCGAGGGGATAAAGTGTGGCAATCAGAAGGGATCAAAACCAATTTTCTATTCAAGCCCACTGTGTTGATGTGAGCTCAGCAACCTTGACAGGTAATGAATACAATTTCTATTTGATATATAATCCAACATTCCCTTTCAAGTATGAAATGTTATCCTTTACAGATTGCAGTAGCATACCCAAGCTGTAGCAAGTGCAGGACTTGCAGCACTGGCAGATGTGCTAGAATAAGTAGACCGGGAGGCGGCCCTGTGCACTGGTCCAAAGCCCTGGTCCACAGGACCTAAAAAAGTGTGGGGAGAACCCTCACCTCAGTATGCGTGCTGTTAACAGTGAACAGTTGCCCTTAGCACTCTGGTATAAAAAACAGGATTTGGGGAATTTATGACATCTAGTATATATCGCCTAACCCTGGTTTTTGAAATAGAAATGTTATCCATTACCTTTTAAGGTCGCTGCGGGCTTGAATAGAAGATTGATGCCGATCCCTTCTGGGCATGGCAGAGGGGGTTCTTTCAAACAGCTTTGACATGCATACTTAAGTAAATTGGGCTACAGAGAGCTATATCCCAATCGCTAATGGATAACATTTCGCACCTGAAAGGGAATCAAGTTTCCTTTCCGTGTTTACAATAGCAATTCAATAAATTTACAACACAGACACTTTTCTATGTCTGTGGTAAAAGACTATCTTGCAAATTCAAGTCTCATCCCAAATTCAGCTCCCAGATAGTTTAGCCGTCTTACAATGCCAAATATCAGTTACTAGATAGGACCAAACAAACAAAACACTCACGGTTAGTACACAGGTTTTAGTACAAAGGTTTTTGGTACACAGGTTTCAGTAGACAGGTTTTAGCACACAGGTGTTTCCTCGTAGGTTTTTGCGTAACCATAACACAAGGAACAGATTGCTCGGCCACATCCCCTTGATATACCTTCAGTCACTTCTTCTCCAATACATGACCCACACATCGCCTACCGCAGTAAGGCGCTGACTTCTAATACTGTGGCTTCGCCCCATTTTTGGATGGCCGACTTCCGACTGACCCTGGAATGAAGTGTCAAATCATCCAGTCCGGGGCACACTGTTCCAGTTAAACCGGGCCCTCACAGAGCAAATGTAATGGATTAATCTCAGAATGGATGTTGTGCTGCATGATTTAGCACTGACAGCAATGCCACCTTAATCAATGAAGAACCATCCTTGCATTAGTACTACATTATTTATATGCAACACCTGTGGCTACAAACACCACTGCACAGGGGAAGCAGCTACAGTATACACAATAGATCATCAGCTTTCAAAATACAACCCTGGTTATTTTCTCCTTCTCATGCAAATGGTACAGAAAATCTTATTTCAAAATCTATAATACAACGGCAGACAATATATAGTGAATCAAATGGGCGCAATGACTAGCTCATTTAAAACAATTTTCATTAAAAATACAGGGTTTCAAACTCATGTCTGTACCCAGAACTAGGCTTAGCAAAACTGCTCTATTATATTAGTCTATAACAGACTTTACTTGTGTATATGGTAGAGCACAAAGGAAGGCAGTTATGCTACAGAATAAACAATATCAGGAGAAAAATCCTTTTAAAGAAAATCTAGTAAAAGAGTTAAGTATTCTACTGACCTGCTATTGCATTTAGGGTTCATGTTTAATAAGCATCCAATGTTCAACTCCTTACCACTGCATTACAAAACTCATGCAGAGGTGAGCAGACAACCTCACACTACAGTTTTAAAAGTGTTAATGGGGTTAAGCCACCCTGGGGGGGGGGGGGGGGGTGCTGAGCAATATCCTCACTTATTATAAATATCAATACTCAGAGCCCTCAGCTGCCCCAGGCGAAGCAGAGCCCTCAGCGACCCCAGGTGAAGCAGGACCTGCAGGAACCCCAGGAGAAGCAGAGGAGAGACAGGCAACCCCAGGTGATGCGGGACCTTTGGCACCCCCAGGCGAATCAGGACCCACGGCAACTCCAGACGATGTGGACCACCAGGCAGCCCCAGGCGATACGGAGCACCAGGCATTCCCAGGCGATGCAGAAAACCAGGCAGTCCCAGGCGAGGCTTTACAACCTTTTATTTTCTGTCTGTTCATTATTAAATGCTGAGCAAAACCAATCGCTCAGCTTCACCAAACTCTACCTCTCTGTTGTTTATTTGTTGGTTCCTGGTTCCTGGTTCTGGTCTGACGTCACCCACTACAACCGTCTTCGTGACACGTGGTTTTAGAAGTGGGATTACCAGCACCTCTTTGACGCAGACCAGAGCGGGAACCGCAATGGTTTTTAAAAAAAACACAACAAAAATGGAAGGCTGGAGAGATGGCTGCACTGAGCTGGAGGAGCTCCTCAGTAGTCTGGAGGACCAAGGCTGGTGCCTTGCCTGCGGGGTGTACGGGCACGTGGTGGCTGTCTGCCCCTACCAAGAGAGAGAGGAGGAACTGGCCCAGGAGAGGAAGGTGAGGAGAACAGCAGAGAAGGGGAAAGGTGAGGAGGAAGCAGAGAGTGCCAAGATGGTGCACTATGTGCATTGCTTATGGGCATGAGGACAAGGAATGCCCAGAACAGGAGCCAGAGGATGAGGATCCCAGTCATCCTTTCGCCTGAACGTCCTATGCCTAAGTTGGAGGAGCCTGAGCATCCAGCGCCCAGAAGGGGGGAACACAGGCGTCTACAGCCCACAAAGGGGGAGTCGGTGCGTCCACAGCTCCAAAAGGGGAAGGCAGATCGTCCACAGCCCAAGTCTCCACCAGCAGAGGAAGAATGCCTGCTGTTTCCACCTCTACCAGCAGAGGAAGAATGCCTGCTGTTTCCACCTCCACCAGCAGAGGAAGAATGCCTGCTAGTTTCACCCCGAGAGGGGGAACCGCACCAATCCCCTGCAAAACAGGGAAAGCCGCACCAGTCCCCTGCAAGAGGGAGAGCTGCACCAGTCCCCTGCAAGAGAGGGAGAGCTGCACAAGTCCCATGCAAGTGAGAGAGAGCCGCACCAGTCCCCTGAAACAAAGGTAGACTACACGCCGCTCACACCTCCGTCGCCAGGAGACTACACGCCTGCTTCTGCCTCCGCCACCTCCACCGGCAGGAGCAGAGCAAAAGGAGCTGCCTCTGCTTCCACCACCTCCACTGGCAGCAGCAGAGCAGCAGGAGCTGCCTCTGTCTCCGCCACCTCCACCGGCAAGAGCAGTGCAGCAGAAGCTCTCTCTGCCTCCGCCACCTCCACCGGCAGGAGCAGAGCAGCTGGAGCTGCCTCTGCCTCCGCCACCTCCACCAGCAGAGGGCGAATGCCTGCTGGGTCCCTGTCCACCAGCAGAGGATGAATGCATGCTGGTATCACTTCCCCCACCATCACGAGGAGAAGAACTGGAGCTGCCTCTGCCTCCATCACTATCAGGGGGAGAGGAAGGAGCTGCCTCTCCCTTCACCAGAAGGACCAGGACAAGAAGCACCAGCTCCACATTGCCTGTGCAGCCACCGGTGACAGGGTACGAGGGAGAAGCGGAGCTCCTGCTGCCGAGTTCTTCTCCCGAGGGTCCGTTGCTGCCTTCACCTGGGGCTGCCGGCTCTGCTTTGCCTGGGGTCAGCGGAACTGCTTCACCAGGGGTCGAAGTCAGCTCTGCTTGGCCGCAGAGGTCAGTATGGCTGGAGCCCCACCAGAGGGAGTTGCCGACTATGAACAAGGGGGGAGAGGTCAGAAGACCACTTTCCTCAGCAGCCTTTCCGCTGCCAGGACTACTGACAGCATTGCCCCTGGCAGTTTTTCCGCTGCCAGGGGTGCTACGGGACAGAGCAGCTTTTCTGCTGCGGGAGTGGACCACCATGCTGTCAGCCATGCCACTACTGGCAGGTGAGCTGACAGCAGTTTCAGCCATGGGCCCAGTGAAGCCTCCCTTCCCGGCTCAAGACTTTGACCTGGACTGCTGGGTTTTTGACCTGGACTGCTGGGAGGAGGTGGCCGTTGAGGCCAGGTGTGCTTTACACGGGGGGGGGCTATTTGTGTTGTATGTTATGTGTAGCGTGTTAATGTTGGTATATAGTCATTGGTCCATGGGATATAAATGGGTCTGTGTAAAACAGTGTTTAAAATGTATATTTGTATTTAGGCACAAGGATTGCACAGCACTTCACGTGCAGGTAAATGTAATAATATGTGAGCACGGGGAATTGCAGTTTATTAATTCACGTGCAGTTATACCGAACTGGCAATCAGTTAAGCTAATACACCTGTTTGTAATTTGACAAGCCAGGCAGGAAAAGACGGACAAGTTTCAAAGCCAATCACTGTCTGTTTGAAGGTAAGGACCTGATGTAGACGTACGCTGTATGTTAAAACAAAGTATAGTAAATCTGTGATTTGTGAATAATATATTTAAAAGTCAGTAAACCGTATTTGTGGTCTGACTGAAAGGGATCCTGTTAATTTAGATACCTCTCTAAAGCAAAAGCTAGGATTTATTTTTGTAATGTTTGTTAAAAGAAGCTGGAAAATGAACTCCACGGAACAAGTAAACATACAGGTACCATCCGGTTTAAACCCGGATTTTGTTCTCCGGAGTATTTTATCCACCAGTGTTTGGAACCCACAACTGTTTTCAAATTTATACTGTAAACATGACATTCTAAACTGAAAGTACAAGTCATTTTCTATTTTTGAAATGTGTGATACTATATTTAACTAACTGCTGAAATGATTGTTGCATAATAAAATGGTATTCACGTTTCTGTAGAATTGTTCTGACTGGGGTTTCATTAACGAATCCACAGTTTTCTGTTTATTCGTTAATCAACAATATATGTGCCCGCACTCCTCTTCTCTTCAAAGTCACACAGCCACTTTTAGTTAGAAGATTCGCAGAATTAATCAATAAAAAAAGATCAAAGGGCGACATCACAGGCATGTTTTATATTGACTACAACAGTCACAAAGAAACCCAGGTAGACACATACCATCAGGCACAGACAGAGTGTTCTAAAATAAAGAATACACAGAACGAGCATACACAGGAGAGTGACTAAGAAAAAAGCCACACAAAGCACACAGCCACAGAGATATCTTACCCAGTCTCAGAAGACAGCACAGCTTAACTCAGTGATGTTTTCTAAAACAACAAATTCCGAACACAAGCTTATAATATAAAACAAAGGAAGGATTTAGTCTTAAGGATGTTGATGTCTGAAGTTGTACAGAAGCTCCTTCAGTAGGTTTTATTCCCTTTAGAAATAGAAGATCAAACAGATTGTAAAATAAAAGACACAGGGGTATTCATAATGGTTTCTAAATAAGTCTGGTTTAAAACATCTGGTAAAAGAGGTTTACAAATGAGTATGGCGAGGGGTGTCAGGAGTGGACCAACAATGTAAATTTATGATGGTTCCAGACAGAAGAAAAAAATATCTGAAATACATTCTATAGGGATACTTGCACAGATGATTCACAGTGGAACTTCATCACTAAACTCATGAGGGACAGAATACATTAACAGCTTAGGATGGCAAGGAAAGCAGAATCTTTAGCTAAGGCTATTTTTTCCACTGATTTCAGAAATAAAAATAAATACAGCAAATGTTTGCCTTATTGATACACTTCCTGTTAAACTGCATTAGAAACCTGGCAGCCAATGAACACACTGCATAGAGCTGCACGATTTATTTGAAACGAATAAGACAACAGCTACAAAGATCAGAAATAGTTCTGATGAAGATCGCTCTGTCCAGGACAAGACACACAGCTCACATACTAGTGTTTTTTAGGGTTATACCCAGGTTGCAATCGTCGCTGTGACGGCAACTACAATGTGTAAGTAGTCTGCTATTGTATGTTGCATTGGAATTAGAGAATGAGGAAAATGCATTTTTTCAGATGTTTTTTTTTTTTTTTTTTTTTTATGGCCTTGTGACAGGGTCTTCCTCGGGTCACACGTGTGGGTAGCCGCTGTTCAAGCATACAGAGAGACAGATGTGGTGTTGTTGAAAACGCCGGCACAGGCGCGCAGGATTTATTAACACAAACAAACAGAAAACGAAAGTAAAATAAAGGCGGTCATGTGACGTTACCAGCGATGGTAACGCACACAGGACAAATACAGCAAACTGTACAAAAAGTGCAAAATAAAACACACTACCCCAAACTATAACTCAAAAGGTGCCGTGAAAACGGCAGGCCTTGCAGCAGTCCAGCGATCGCCATGGTTTTATACTGATGCTCCGTTGAGACACGCCCACCCGCCTGCTGGAACAGCCGATTGCTTTCAGCTGCTGCTCCACGCAGACGGGTAATCGTCCCCAGCAGAGCGCCACAGCAGCTAAACAATTAAATCAATATTAACAGTTAACACAAAAACATACAATAAACTACATATTTCATTGTGCATGGCTTACACTTTGCCACAGGCCTATATTGAAACTTCTATTTTATTTTTGTATGTAAACTTCACAAGATTAATCACACACACACACATACCTGAAAAAAGCATTTTCGTCCTTAATATATATATATATATATATATATATATATATATATATATATATATATATATATATATATATATATATATATATATAATTACTTTATTATATATATAATTACTTATTTTATATTAAAGCTTCTTAAGACCCCAATTATTTTAAGACCTACTGTGCTGCATTAAGCTTCCCTCATATTATTTGTATTTAACTCAGCTTCATGGAGATCTTTGATTCATTGTTGCAAATTAAATTGTTTTCCCAAAGTAAATGTTCAGTTTAGAACAGCACCTCATTTCAGACGGATTTTGTGCAGATAGAATCCGCACCACATGGCTGACTGGAATTCTGAAACTACTGAATTACTGAATTGAACTGTAATTAAAGTCTAATCTCAATTGTACTATATTCAAGTTTATTTTGCAGTAAAATTATTGTTTGGTTTTTTTTATGTATTATTTCAAACACGTACTATTATTAAAGGAAAGTATGTATGAATGTATTCCAAGTGCATACTCACACCTGACACTTTCCTATTGCCCACATTGCTATTCTATACTGCTGTTGGCGTCTAAAAACACCCTAGAACATGTTAAGGATTTCTGTATTCCAGAAATAGATTTTGAAAAAACATAAAGCTCTGTGAATTTTTTAGTCAAATATAAAAATGTAGACTTTTTTTCAAAGGCTTTTCTTTTAAAATCATTGGATCTGTAAATTATTTATCATGCACTTAATGATTAGTGTAATTTTTATTATAATTGCTTAGGCAGGGACGTTTTGAAAACAAACTTACACTCATCCCCTCATTTTTCTAGTTCAGGTACATTCTGTTGAAAATTAAACAGACATGGCTGTAAGCATATAAGGTACCAGTGAATGTAGACACATAGGAGGAATAATGTTTTTGTTCAATAGAATTAATGTGCTGTACAGTAATGCTGAAACATATATAAAGTATGTGGAAATGTATGTCAGATCTTAAATAAAAAAAAAAAAATAGGTTTAGATAAACTGATCCTTTACTCACTGCTGAAAATGAACATTATTTAGAGAACAAGCACTTGCAACCAACCCACTGAGCAACAAAGCCCCCTAATGTGAGGCTCTGATACAGATGCAAACCTTTTTATCATTTGTTTCAAGTTATGGTACAATATATTTCTGATAAAAGAGATGAATGAGGAGGAAGGAATGCAAAAGAGCGAAAAAAGAAAATCAGATATAAGAAAAGAAAAAAGCAGAATATTCACAAAAGGGAAATGTTGAGAGAAGATCAGACAGATGGCTAGTTAAAAAAGACTAGATATGTTCACCTTTCTGTTTTTGCCACTTACGGAATTAAATCAGTTACCAGTACATGCATACTGCAAAGTATTCATTAGGAAACAAACACAGTAAAACAGACAACACTGTTTGAATGATGTTCTGATCTATAGTACATGCTAGATATGCCCACGCTTGTGGTATAAACTATTAAACTTTTCATTTTAGGTACATACATTGGGAATGAATATAAACCTCAGGGTTGCAGTTGAAATATTGCTTAAAAAGCCTCCCTCTTGCATTATACTTTTTTTTTTTTTTTTTTTTTTGTCAGGGTGAGACCCTCACTGTAATATTGTATTGTGCATGCTGTTGATCAAGTGTGTTTGATATATGACGGCATATTGCTATTTAGAGTGGGGCACTTCCCTTAATGAAGTTGCCGTAGCTATACTTGTGGCACATGGGTTTATTATAACCATATGTTTGGTAATCTTCCAATAGAGTGGGGTAATGATAATTCAGTCAAGGACTAAAGAAATAAAATAATAATAATGGCAATGATAATAAGTAAGCAATATAATAGTTTTACGATTGTTTGTAAACAAAGATGCTATGCATGGAGGTTAACCAAATGTGTAAAATATATGAATGTTTTATTGTAAAAGTATAAATGTTAAATAATTTATTTCTGTATAAAATGATTCCAGGTGCAAATGTTTGTTGAATAATTAATCCTGTTAGAAGTATGCGTGGCTGGAGATTATTTAATGCCGTGTCTTTCTTTAGGAGAGGAGAGAGGATTATTATGTCAGTCAGTGTATTTACAACCTGCTAGTAAGTGAGCATCAGTTATTGTTTGCAAAATTGTGTTTGTGGTATCCAGTGTCAAAATTAACATTTATACCTGTGAATGCTACCAGTATCTGTTTTCCTGCGTTTCAAACACCTCTGGGTAACTGTGAAAGTAATGTGATTGAGAGTGGGGGTAAGCTCACACCTTTCACCATGTTACAACGAGACAGAAGATAAAGTATTTCCCCTTTCACAGACTCCCTTGAAAACACAACCATTTTTGTAAATCTCATGAAACAACTTCCAATTCCAACTTCTGATAAAAACAACACTTAAGACAAATGTATAGTGTACTGCTTCAATCAGAATAAATAACATATTGTTCTTAAAGCAGTGGAATCAGATTGGATAAAGTAGATGGTTTACTTGTAAATTATGCAGATAAAAACCAGACTTTTCAGAGAAAATACTGGTCCACTAATATATATTTTATGTCCCATTGTTTGCACCGTGTCAGGTTTCCAGAAAGCAAGTACTTTTAATTTTTTTAGTGTTTTTTTGTTTTGTTTTTTAATCTGAGGCAAAGGTTTTTCAAGGTATTTAACATTTCTATATACAGTACAAAGAGATGTATAATGCCTATCTAATCCCAATTGTTATATATCCCTACATTCCAGCTACACGATCCTGAATTATTTCACAACAGTAAATTTAAAGTTGCAGTACCGGTATTTAATTTATTATCTATGCACCTTTTATAACCCCTAACCCACTGAATAAGTGCAACACACCCTGGTGACAATGTTTTGTTGCTGTACGTTGTTGGGTTGTATAACCTGCTCTCAAAGTGCCTCCTGAAGATGGTTGTGTAACTATTTGCAGTTCATTAAAGGCTCATTACAATTACAGAACAACATCAAGTAAAAGGAAGGGGGTAAGCAAGTAGTCTAGGTAAGCTTACTTTCTGCATAAGTGATGCGGGACACATTGCAAGACCGAAAACATGTCTAACTTTGTCTGCTTTTAAAGCACAGTTAATAACCAATCCTTACACCCCAAAAATTTTTTCAAAAAAGGTAAACAATAAATCACTATGCAAGCTTGCTTGAACTTTAAAATCCAAAAGGGTTAGCTTCGTGCTGGTGATAAAGTTGTTGACAACATTTCAGTTAACACGGGCTGTTGTTAAAATGAGCAAGTAAATCAGATAACCAGCATTGGGACTTGGTACTGCTGGCACTGTGAGATCTTAACAGCATTAATTATGAAAGAAAAAACTTGGCCTGACCTTTAAGTCCACACGTCATCTTGCCTCCTGAGTCCGTGTCACGTCGCTGCCTGTGGGTTGACTGTGGAAAATGCCTCCTGTAGATGACATGTGGGTGCTGCGCCCCCTCCTCCTGATGATAGTTACGAATGGCTTCAATAAAATAATGGCCCTTAGACAACCTGAAGAATCCATTCTGGAAAAAAAGGAAGAAAATAAGTACTTTCTTTTGCTCTTTGTTTTTTACACAACAGTTATTGAAAATTAAATCAATTTTTTAAAGTTCTCAAAGGATCTTCACAAAGGATGATGGTATTCCATCTGTACTGTGGGTACAAGGACAGCTACAATGGTAGAATGGTAGATCATTTTTTGAGCATCAAAAAAAGAATCACCATTACCTATAGTAAAGCACATCAAAAAAAAAAAAAAAAAAAAAAAAAAAAAAACAGAACAAGAAATAAATACTAGGAAGAACTGTATTATGAATCCTTCCACTCAGAACAAAGCAGTCCCCCTATATATATATATATATATATATATATATATATATATATATATATATATATATATTATAGATATATATATAAAACGTTTATTGCCATAAACGTTTGATTCAACATTAATGCTTTCCTATGGAGAACAGTCGTGTCAACTCAGTTTAGGCTGTAGTGTCCATTGTCATCAAAACCAAATTTTCGTTTTTCCTTTCCTACAGTCTGTGTTTAACCTCATTAGGGCAGACATTAATACTGTTTGTTTGAGCAGTTTCTGCTGTGAGATACTCCAGATGAATCCTTGATTAAATACAGTAAACAGTCCTATAAACTCCCATGAAAACCTACAAGAACCTGCATACAGTACTGCTAGATACAGATACTCTTTGCTATAAACACAACAGTTTGGTTGCTTCAAATGAAACAGACACAGAGCAAACCTCCCATCATCCTAATAACATGAGCAATGTTTTCTTCTACCACGACAAAACAAGTTTGTTTGAATGATGTCCATTGAAAAACTAAACAGTGGTCAACTATTTCACTGAGATTCTTCATTAACTTTTTATCGTGTCCATGACAAGAGCCCTTTGCGAGTTATAGTGCTATAAAGAAAGTATGCAGGCCAGTTTACAGCTGTTTTCCTGGCTTCCATATTCCCGCACTGCACGTCACTCGCTACTAAGTCCTTAGCAACAGTTAAATATGTGTAACAAATGGGGAGTCTCTGTGTTTGGATTATGTGAATCTAAATTCAACTGGATGCAGACAGAATAGCTTTATTCAAGCACACCACAACAACCACCTCAACAAGAGTTAAACTATTGTATGAACACATGCGATTTTACATTTCTTAAGCATTTGCTAATAAATGTATGATGTATAAATGTATAAATAAAAAAAAAAAAAAAAAAAAAAACTTAAATTACAGAACTAATTTGTAATATATTAATAGATTATTGCTTTACAGCAATAGAAATGTGAACTGAATGCTTAGGTTGTGTGTGTGTGTGTGTGTGTGTATATATATATATATATATATATATATATATATATATATATATATATATAATATTTAATTAGGATGTATAATTGTTTTGAAAGACACAAACAAGTTACAGAACTTGGCAGATTGTTATATTGCTCAAACATCATTTTAGCCACTCCTAAAACCTTCCATATCAATAAATGCTAACCACCATCCAGATTGCTCCCCAGTGCTGAAAAATGCTCTATAAAACCCAGCTTTGGCTTTATGCCTACGGTAGCAGAATGTACAACATCTTTGGGGCACAGACAGCAATGGTGTGATTTAAATTAAGCTAAGCACATAAAATTTACCTTCTTCACTTAAACTTTGGTTTAGCTGACAAGAATGGAACTATCATACTTTTATAATTAACAAAAGTTTAATTATGAATACGTGTACAGAAGCAATATGCAAGACACGCACAAAAGCATTTAACAGAATGGTGAAGCATCTCATCAGAACAGAAAACACCAAATTGCTCAGCGATTGCTCCAACTTTTTGTAGCAAGAGAAACAGCGTTGCGTTTCGCCGTTTGTTTACTTGCCATTGTGTAGTGATGAGGTGCACTCATGGAAATCAGAATACAAAATGAGGCAATGATATGACGACAGTTCTGGAAAGATTAAACCAATCAGTGTGTCTTAAGACACATTAGAAAAGATGGAATAAGCCATTTGAATTTAAGTTTGATGATGGTGATGATGACATTATTAGCTTACAATACAGTACTGTATCAGTTGTGAACGAATCACTAGTGGTGCCAAAAAGGTGTTCTTTTAAGCAAAGTTCCTGTTCCTTTAGGTGGGGTATTTACAATGGTGAAAATTTGTTTCACCACAAGTTCTCTTAGGCAGAGTGTTCTCTTAGGAGTTGTTCCTATATGCTGAGACTACCATATCTTAAACTATAATGGGATTTTTAAAATAGAACTCTCTTTCACCACCAGTGGGATAGCTCTACCCTACTTTACCATGTGTTGAGATGTTCTGTAACAAATAATAACTTTGTTCATTTTGTTATCAATGCTCTATTACACTGACATCAAAGTGTTGGTATTATTGGGGAGATGGGAGGGTCTTCAACTTTCAGCATCTAGCAACACCAAAACCTTTTTCCCAGATAAATATTACTATAATTTTTTTAAATGCAGAAAAAAAGCAATCATAAGTATATAAAAAAAATTACATTTTAAAACTTATAACCAACAAGCACGAGAGTGCTCATGATTGATCTGAGCAAGACCTGGCAGTTCAATGATGGCATTTTTATCTTTGTGAAAAGAAATGTTTGGATCAAGGTTATCCTGCATGGGTTCTTTAGAAAAGAAGGGCAGATGATAACTTTAAAATGAAAGGGTGTTTTATTTCATACAGTACAATAAACAGCGAGCAGACTCAAAGCTTATTCAGTCCCAAATAAGGTCATTATAAAATTAAATCAGCAGATTCATCACAATAAAGTTAAGTGCTATACTGACTAAACCAAACACACACTGTACATACAGCAATACTGTATTAAACCGTACACATTTATACTGAAGCATTAACAGTACGACGGGGGACGGGTTAACATGGTAACCGCTCACTTAGGGCGTTATAAGGCCTGACGCGAAGCCCCTCAGCATGTGCTATCTCATGTTAACCCACCCCCTGGAGTTCCTTAATGGTATTACAAATTAAATTTAAAATTACTATATTTATTTACTTTTTAAATTAACACAGCAAATTACAAACATATGTTCAATAACAGTAAATATCACTACGCACAAAAAAATAGTTCCAGTGTGATGTAAACAAAATTTGTTTAAATATTTATTTTTATATATTAACATACGTTTAATTGTAAATGTAGCATGCACTAAGTAAAATGGTAAGTACGATTCTGTATAAACCATTTCTAACTAATCCCAAGCTGTGTTTGGGTTGAGGGATTCAGATGTTTTTTAGCTTCTCCAGGTCTGCAGGTGTTACTGGGGGATAGTGTGTTGCTTTGTCATTTCCACTTCGTCTCCGTTTTTTAATTACTGTTACTAATACATTGTTAGCTGTGTAAAATGCAGCGTCTTTCGCTAAGCGATTGCTACCAGCTTGCAGACTGATATAGTTGGAAATGCTGTACTGCTTTCCACCTTTATTTCTTACGGAAGCATAACATTTTCTTGGTTGTGTGGGATTAACGTATGGCTGATAGAATGCAGCTAACCAATCAGAAAGCAGGATTGTTCCAAGCAGGTTTATAAATAGCTCCCTTTCAATTTGAAGATGACCACCAACAATATTTTTGGGACATGCCCGCCACAGGTCAGGTATTCACTGAGCATTTTATGTCAGAGCTGCCAATAGGCCCTTCGGGGAGTGACGTCCTCGGTCCCGCCTCCCAAAGGATCAAACATGGAGCTTACTTCCTCTTTTGCTTCTCACCACGGTAAGGTAAGGTACTAACCTGTCCAGTTGCTGTAAGTCTGTATGAAAGAGCTCTCACTCGAGTTTACTGTAGTTCCCATGCTTTATTTTTAGAAAGTATTGCTGGAAGTCGGCTTGTCACTTTCCTGGAATCTGTAACTCCGCTTCTGTGAACAGAGTGCACTTTGTTAAATCTTTCTCTTTTTCACTAGTCTGCATCGCTTTGCGTCACAGACTACTTTCTAACCCACACCATCTGCTGTTGTGTTTGTATTTCTCCTGCAAAAAAAACAGAAGTACCTTCTTTCTTTCTTAACTGTCTCTTAGCTGTTCAGCCCACGCCAATCTAAGCTCTTTGAACCTGTGCTCCACTCAGAACTTCAGACCCCTGATACCTTCGGTACCCTCTGTGCTTCAGTGCCTCGGACCCTTTACCGGTAGTCACCTGGGACGTTTCAGAGCCAGACTTGGCTGTGGCTGAGGAAGACCAGGACGCGATCTATATCACAGCCTCCTGGGATGGTAGCTCCTTCCCTCAAGATAAGGAGGATGGAGATGTTCAGGAGCTGACCTTTGGGACGGGTCCCAGCTCCAAGGCAACCTCAGATGCTGGGCTTTCCCCTCGTCCAAGCTCAATCTTGGAACTTACGGAGTAAGCCTCAAAGTTCCTCCAGGTAGATTGGACGGCAGTCCCACCTTCAGGTCTTTCTGGTGTTCCCTGGTTTGCCGGAAGAGGTACAGTCCTCTTGGAACCACCTAGCCTGGGCATCGAGTGTGGTGAAACGAGCAACCCCTCTGGCTTAAGTAAATGATTAAACAAAATACATGCAGGTCTACTTTGGAAAAGCATTTTATCATATGTACAAAAAAGTTAATATTGAAAATGTTTTATTGCAATATATATATGTATGAGATTATGCCTCCTTGTGGCTCACCATACTAATGTGCAGTTGGCACCAGTTTTAATTATCTTGTGCATATTTGTATTGACAGAAAAATGACACTGGCAGGTATAACCTGACATACATGATACCAGCATCTTAACATTCAGATGATTTCAAAACCTTCTTGCTACCTGACACTGTTCAGAAGAGTTCTAGAAAACACTTTCATCAACCACAAATTGAGTCTGACAGTGGTGAAAGTTATTGGATTCCAAAAACGTTGATTTTGTAACTGTCTACCCCAAAAATAGTTATTTTACTTCAAAGGCAGAAGACTGACTTGAGCAACGTGTGCCAGATTGATTTCAGTCCAAATCCCAGTCTAGCTGCAATCAATTTTGAAGAGGTACTGTAGTGCTGCAGGCCTTCAAACTAAGAACTCACAGGACAGCCCTTGATAAGAGGTAACCCTGGGACACGTACTGGGATATATCACTGGACTGCAGTTTCAATGCACAATTAGTGATAGTTCATTGCTACATAGAACCCAGTGTACACTGTTATTTGCTCCTTAGTGAATGCTCTATCACATATACTGACATTTTAATATTGCCTGACAATGTTACCAAATACAGCAATAGCTCAGAAATTTCTATTACTCTCCAGAACCTTCAAATACCAATAAACAGACAAAATAGCAGGTCATTAAAATGTAGGTTTTTGCAAAAGGAACAGGTTCATGATGTTTCAATAAGGAGCCCGAGTCATCTTAAAACAAACAGGTAATTTTATTTCTGAAATGATCTAATACAGATAAATGAAATTAATACCAAATTCACTAGAGCACTATTTTAAATATACACTGCATATTTTATCCAATTTAATTGGCAATACATTTCAGCATTTATTTTTTATACTGTCTAAGTAAATAATCCAGGCTATTTTGTTTTTATTTGTGCTGTGTGCCCATGAACTAACACTTTCCTTAATTGTAATTATCTGTTAAACCCAGTGTATTTAAATCGAGGTAGTGAAGCTGTGTATACACACTGATGAAGACTTTTTGGCTGAAACATGTTTGTGATTTTCCTTGTGGATTAGAATTTTAATCTGTTTGTTCTTCAGAAAATGAAGCTATGAAATGAAGAATAAATAATGAAAACGACTTTTTGGAATTAATTTGTTTTTCCTTTGAGTGCGGACCTTTGGCACATTGTTTTGAATTGATATTCACTTTTGGGTCGATGCACCGATCAGTTAAAAGAGAAATCTGGAAATTGAGCGTATGGTATCTGTTGTATAAATTTTTAAAGTACAACCAAGCCATTTATAGCAGTTTGTCACACAAAATGGACCATTATACAGTAAAAAATAGTTGTGTCATGCAAAACATAATTATGTGTTGGCTTTTGTATGATCAATCACAAAGTGTGGATTTAGATTTAATAAAAATTTTGATTAGTATTGCATTTTACTAGTTTCTAGTAATGTTTTAATTTCTTTTCATTTCCAGTAGTTTTTTTTTCTTTATGCCACCTTTAACAAAATACTATTTTTCAAGGAGCACTGTATTCTACTGATAATTCTTTCTTGGATGGCCCTTTCTTTGACTTTTTTATGCAATGTAATTCTCTACACTTATAACTTGCATTTTTATTAACGTACTATATAATAAGTTAAAAAAAATAAATAAATACTAGTAGACAAGTAAGCCATAACACATTACAGCAAAAATGAAAAACAGCCCTACTATTGAAATATTTTTATACACAAATACTGAAAGCACATGTTCCCTAAACACTGTGCACTTTAAATCTTGTTTATTTTTCATAAGGTGCTGACTATGCGTCACACACTGAGTGCCACCAGTTCTCAATTTATATTGTGAGTTTGAGATTACAAAAAAATAGGAAATTGATAAATAGTGACTGAATAATAAATGCAAGAATAAAACACAATCAAATCCTGAAATATTAGCTGGGATGAAACAAAATGGCACCCACTTCAATTTCCACCCTTCAGACCTACCTCCTCAGCAGTGCCTTGTTGTGGGACTTTATCATGCCTTTTAGCATATTACATTTCCTGCATCTGCCATTGCCTGAACCAACTATAAATTGTAAATAAAATAGTATAGGGTGCTGAATAAGATACAAGCAGATTTCTACTCAGCGGCAGTAAGCACGATTTGACCTCATGGAGTGGAGAGATAGATAGCTGGAGAGAGAGAGACAGACAGACAGACAGACAGACAGACAGATATAGATAGATAGATAGATAGATAGATAGATAGATAGATAGATAGATAGATTTTTAAAAAATGCAAAATACCTTTATTTTAACTGGAAGGGTGGTGGGTAATTCACTGTTACATGGGGGACAGAAGGATGTACTTGAAACACTGCACAGGTGCCCAGTTTTATTTAGTGATGTTTTTCTTTCTTTAGACCAAAGAGGGCACTGTTGTCTATGGCCTGCCTACTAGCGATGGTAGACAGGACCACACAGGAATACCAAAGTCGGTAAACAGTTCAAGTGCGGGCACTCAAAAGAATAATCAAAAACAAAAGGTGAAAGAAAAAAGGAAAATAAAACACAGTAATCAAACTACAAAATAAAGGTGCTGCACTCGGCAGCATTACCCCGGCCGTCACTACCTGCACAGCCCCGGTCTCCTTCCTACACTCGCCGCTCCCTCAGCCTGCTGTCAATATACATATGGGGTCTGCCCACGGTTTCCCTGCTACCACTATTTCTTTTAGTTTTCTTTTCTTTTAGATTTCCTTCACGGTTTTTCTCCCAGTCGTTCTCGGTCCTGGACCAAAGCTTCCACAAGCTCAGCACTTTTTAGAGGGGCAAATCTGAGGGAACAGCATAACGTTATTTTATAGGGCTAGCAATCCCCCAAGGCCCACCTCTCAGCCACTCAGAGAGAGGGAAAGCCACACACCCCCTCTCCCACCTCTCCATGTCACTGCCATGACCAACAGGCAGATATTGTAAGGCTGCTGCCCTCTTCCTGCAGCACTATGAATGCACCAGAAGAGTCAGCACAACTTTCCCCCGTTACCGTAACAAAAATTATTTCACAGAAAAAAGATGTTTCATTACAAAACAAAATCACATAATTCACATGTATTAACACCTTCAATAAATGAGTGCAAAAGTGTACAAAAAAAAAAAATCACAAAATTACATACAGCCCCATCCCCCTTCCCATAAACAATCACCCACTCTACAGATGCATCACCAATTCACCATCTGCAACAAAACAGATCACACATTCCATCCCCCACACTGTGTGGAACCAGCTGATGGGTCAGTTTATAATAGCTGAACTCCAGCACCAGCACTCTAAAACAACAATAACATCACCAGTCAGAATGCCATTGACTTGATTTTTCCTGCTCTTAATGACAGCCAGTTTTGCCTGACCTAAGAGAAAATTGGCTAACTGGACTTGGCATTGTTTTCTTTTTTGAGTCCAAAAAAAACAAAAAAACAAGCCTTTAGCATATCCGTTAATATACAGAACAGATGCTGTAGTTTGGGGCAAAATCAGAAACAATGAAAAACAGTTTGCCTCTGTGAGCAAATCAGAGGCTGAATGACACTGTGAAATGCACTGGTTGCCACAATGGTGTACAGAACTCTCCATTGCACGTCCCCTATGTTCTTCTGCAGTGATGGTTTATAGACACCACCATGCAGCTGAGACATTCTTCTACCCCAGCTTCTCACGCCAGTGTGTGGCCGATCCTTTTGGGAGTCATAGTGTCTGATGTTTACACAAGCCCTATAGACGCCTTTCTTCTGAACTGAAAGCTGCCCTTCTCCCCAAAGTGAAGCGGTCTCCCTGGGGTGTCACTACACTGCTCTATAGTCGGCTCAACCTGCAGCTCTAACATTGGGGCCTATGACTCCGGGCTGCTGACCCCTGTGAAAAAAACCCTTAACACACCCTGCCCCTCACTGATTGCGCAGCTTGGATTTGCTGTAAAAACCCACTGACCTCCCGGACTGACCTAACTCCCAGAGCAGAGGCCAAAGACTCTGCAGATTTCCACAGTCACCTGTAAATCGAACAGGTGGCCAAAAAGAAAAGAAAAACTGCTGCATCTAAAAGTGGTCACAGGGTTGTGAGCTAAAGGCTCTTCTAAAAGCCAGTGCAAACCCACTGATTTCACCTCCCGTCTCACTTTAGAAAGCTGCCAAGCGTTAAAAATCCCTTAACAGAACCCAGGCAGAACTGACATGTCCAGCTTCAATTAATAATCAATGCATCAACTGACTGTTACATCTCTGTTGGTATTTCATTTTTGTGTTTTGCTCTGTAAAAGCCCTTAGTGTGTCTGTAGCGGTAACGAATGTAAACATTTTCTTAGAAACAAAGGTAATGCATTTAAGATAACTGATATTTCATACTATACAGTGCTCTTTAATGGGTGTTATCTACTTCTTCCTAAAATGATTTACTATGTTCAGTTCCCAAATGGATTTTGTGCAAATCAACATGTCTCATTGATACCCTCAAAAGCATGGTTACAAACTAAATGTCTAAACATACCACCGGCATGCATAATACTCTATATACACAGTTTTCTCTAACTCAGTGGTTAGAGGTGCTACTGTAAAAAATAGATTTTTATTGATGTGTTTATGGAATAAAAAAACGACTGAAAAATGCTTTGTCCTGAAAGGGTTAACTTAAAAATGTACACTTTGCCTCTGAAGTATTGATACTAATTGCTTGCATGGCTAAAATTAAGATTGCAACTTGTGTTAATAAGGTACATGAAGAAAATATATGTTTTATTATTCCCTGATGTTGCCTTTTCTTTGCTATAAACACACTAAAATAATTCAGATTACAGTAGCTCCTGCAAGCTGCTGTTTTGCAGTTTAGAATTACAGCACATTACACTAGCCTCTGTCTTGTGTCTACCAAGACTACACATTGAAAAGACACATTCCTCAGGGCTGGGGTTTCAGTTTCGACATTCAGTTTAGTTACATGGTATACATTTTAATGGTATAGTACCATTAAATACAGCAATGAAATCAATAAAGAGCCTTGTGAAACACTGCTTGAACACTGTCACAAGGTTACTGCAGCAGCCTGTCTACAGGAAAATCTTAGTCATCTTTTCTTTGTTCATTATTAAGCAAATGGGGTGGAGGCTGAGGCTGCTCTTCTCCTCCTGGTGGCAAAGACGGCAGTAGCCCCTCCCCTTCTTTCAGCAGCGCCTCCGGTGGCTGCTGAGGGTCATCTACTGCTTGCCCCCCCCCCCCCCCCCCCCCCTTAAAAATTTAAGGGGGGTGAGGCCTTAGCTCTTCCATCAGGGGATCGTCCCCACCCCCCGTAAATGGCAGTGGCGGTTCTGAGCACGGCAGTGGCTCTTCCTCCTGGTACAGCAACTCATCCAGCTCGCTGTACCCCTCAGGCTCCTCCCACTCTAGGGCTATGTCCCCGTCCAGATCCGGGAAGCCTGCCTCCTCATGCCCAAATAGTCGGCAGAAGGTGCAGCATGTCTCTCTTTGTTTGGTGTTAAATAACTGCAGCTTCTGTTTCTAGGTCTGCTTCCTGACATTCACCAGCCATGGCTGTGACACAATCCTTTTACACCAGCATTAGATTTTTTTTTCCAAAGCAAAACAGAGTCAATGATATTTTGCTGCAGTCACACGACAACTGCATCCAAAATGTTTAAAGCACAAGCAAATTGTATTACAGTGCACAGAGAGTATACCAAAGAGACAGTATTCTTGAATAAGGCCCATTATTCTCTAAAACTGTGCAACTTATAAAAGAAAATCAACAGATTATGATAGACACATAGAAATGTAGTTTTTGCTTTTTTTCATATCCCGAATGCATAGACACATCTCCACTTCTGAGCATGAAGCCACATCACAGTACATTCTGATTATGTCAGATCTCAGAAGCAAAGGTTGAGTCAACAAAAATCAAAGAGCTGCAATAAGTGGTAACATTGGTTTGAGGCGCCTCTGGCCAGAATGTAACCAATACCTTACCATTAGGAGGTATTTAGTTCATTAGATGAGACAAACCAAAGGTCTTGTATGATCTGTGGACATTAAAAAAGATTCTGTAGCAATTTAAATGTTAAATTATATATATTTTAGTGAAGACAGTGGCTTCATAGCTTAGCTAAACTCTTCTGCACTTCTGATACTCTCAAAACAAGTCTTAAACTACCCTTCAATTCTCAGCTGCTGCATCCTCTATCCTGCTCAAATATCATGGGAATACATCATTTGTTGTCCTGCATATGAACTCAGCATATTTTAAAACACTCACACAAGTATACACTGTACTTGACAGACAAACAGAATAGGTATCAACACAGTTTTTCCTGTTCATTCAAAGCCTACTCTGAGAGGTAAAAATGAAAGTTTCAACAGACAGGGACACATCTAAACATGTATCTTCATCTAATGAGGAAGCAAAACAGTCCTACAGTCCTCTCAAAGGAACCAGTGGCAAATTCATTTTGCAAAACATTTTCTGCAACTGCACTGTATCATAGCCCCTGGACTCTGTTCCAATCAAAACATATTAACAAGTCAAAATATTTGCAATGCTACTGTACAAATGTTTGCATGCTTGAACTACAAGATCAATTCAATAACAAATTAGTATAATACTTAATTAGCTATGTAATCTATGTAAGCTATGTAATTACAATTATGGGATTTGCAATAGTTTGTGATACATCACTGGACAATGTTTGGAAATAGCCTAAAATGTACTGTGTAGCTGAATATGAACATAGAAAGTAAGAACATAGAAAGTAAAAACATAAAAAGCTGTCGGCCAAAACAATGGAACCTCATAATGCTGGATCTAAAGATCACAGGGGCCATGCATACAGTGCTACATCGTTATAACGCGACCAGTTATAGTGCGGAACCGGTTATAGCGTGGTAAGGTCATGGCTCCCATTTCCCCCACAAAGTCATTTGACTCGTAAACTCATGGCATGGCAGACCGCAAAAAAAACTAAATATTTATCTGTTAAAATGAAACTCAACGCGGTGGACAGAGTAAGAAAAGGTGAAACTCGATGCATTTCAAAAGATGTAAGTGTTGCAGAATCTACATTGCGTGGATGGCTAAAAGACAAAGAAAAAGGATTTCTTCATAAAATTGACCCCAAAGTAGGCTGTTCTAGGGGAAAAAAATAAAATAAAATCTGTGCTAAAGTGTAAGACAAGCTGCTGTGTGAATGTGCTGCTATGAGAGTGCAAGACTGTTTGTTGTTTTTGCTGTGACCCAGGCTGACAGTTGTCTCCTTCCTTCATTTTCCATCATACGCTATAATATTAATTTGGCTTGTGGGCACTGTAAATCATTTCTGGAACAAAAATGCCAACCTTCATTATAAGGCGGAACACAAATAACGACATCTCCTAATTATGGACCCCGACAACAGCATTATAACGAGGTACATACATACATACATACATACATATATACATACACACTGTGCAAATGTCCTCAGTGGCCTGTCAATCCCATTTGATTTCACACTGAATGACCTCACAGTAAAAGCAATTGACACAGTGAATTTTAAAGTACATCCAGCTGTTGCTAGGGGCTGTGTAATGTTTAAATTCAAGAAGCCCACTTAAAAACAGTTATATCTAACTAATACCAAGAGGATAACCATTGTCTCAAAGTTATATGAACAAGAACAACTTCACAGAATAAAACATACAGTATGAGGCATACATTAATAGCCTGCAATGCCTAACACACACACACACACACACACACACACACACACACACACACACACACACACACACACACACAGTCATGAATGTAAAAGAAAACGTAAGAACTCATTTGTGACCAAACAAACTGACACAGAAGGATAACAAACCCTGAAAGGACAGATTATTTTTTAGGTTTCAAAAATCAAGAAAAATACATAAAACAAATGCTCACTTATCTGTCAGTAGAAATAAAAAATAAATTGGCAACTGGGTAGTATAATGCGCTGACAATGCTTCACTCTTTAAGCTAACTGACCATAAATCTGCATTTTGCAACATGACATGCTGGTGAATTCATCTCAGTCCTTGGGAACAACTGTCAAAATTAGAAAAAATTGTCATGTTAACATACATTAAACTACTGATATTTTTTTTATTATTATTATTATTATGGACACAGCTTCGCCTATTTTTTTTCTTCAGATTTTTCATAATCATAAATCTTTTGTTTGTATGAATTACAGTTCCACCTTATAAAATAAAGGTTTGGTTTAACTACTGCTGAAGTCACAGCTGTATCCAAAGTAGAAAAGCAAATCAAGGTCAAAGACATTTTTCAGAACAAAATGGCTGCAGTGTTAAAATGGCAGTTTACATCTTCTTTTACATTAACTTAAAACAGTACAAATACATTTAAGCAAAGGTAAAGTTTTACAATAATTCTGGACAATGAGGATAATACAGGTGAAGAATTAGGTCTGAACTGACAGGTGGGATGCATTTCTTAGCCTCAATGTTTCACTTGTCCATTAAACTCTTTGTTGGAATGTAAATGTGCTTTTTACTGAGGGTGGCAATGATCTTAAAACTTAGTGACTTTTTAAGAACATACGAAAAATTACAAACAAGGAGGAGGTCCATTTGGCCCATCTTGCTCATTTGGTCGTTTATTGATCCAAGCAAGAACCTCATCAAGTAATTTCTTGAAGTAACCGTGCGAATCAGCTTCCACAGCAATGTTTCATTTTTTTATTAATTGCTCACATTTTGACCCCTGTATGTAAAACATCTGGCCTAGTTATAAAAAGTCTGTTTCAACAAAAATATTTCTGTGTTATTTTGTTATATTTAAGAATTAAGAGATTACTTGTAATTGGAGTATTTGAAGCTGTCCAAAACGCCAGAGTTCTCTTTTTATATATAAAAAATAAACAAAATACCAGTGTTGCACTTTATTACCAGTTTTATTTGAATTTTATAGTCGGTGGCAATGACCTTTGAATGCACTATGCTGTAGCATTGTTAACTGTGTATTAGCCTCTTATGCACTTTTCACTTGCAGAAAAAGGAATTTGGCAGCCATTTAACATGTAATGGACATACGATCTGAAGGATCGTGATAATATTGAATACCATGATACTGTGCATGTTATCGTATTGAAGATCCCAAAATGAAGCATGGCAGAACACTAATACCAGGTTAGGGGTACCCAGGGGCAATTCCTTACCTTCACAGAAATCTTCTGGAAATGTATCAAGTGTTAAGAAAAGTAGGCTGTAAAGGATGTCTGCTAATACTCTCCCATCACAATGTACAGAAGAATCTCAGATGTTTCCTAGTGCTTCACAAATCACAGACTTTCATTCAGAATAATATGAGCAGCTTCCAAAGCAATCAGTTAATTTATTCTATCTCAAAGCATGCCCCAATCTTTAAAAAGATGAATAAAGTCGCCAGGAAGCAGCAGAGCTTTACTTTATGGAACTACTTCCACGAGGGAATAAACTAACAATAGCACATCTGTTTAGTAAGAGAACCATGTGGAATTGATTTAGTTCTTCCGGTACCTTAGCTGTGCACTTTCCTATGCTTGCCAAGTCTAAACATTCTGTCCTGTAAGAGGTCATTCTTAAAGGAACTGTATTTTATTGACTTTAATGATAAGTAAATGTTTGAACTAAACAAAAGCTTCCTAAAATATGCTAGCAGCTACGGTCAACAGGTGGGGTTGCATTTTTCATCTAACTTTTTTTTTTTTTTTTTTTTACCTATGAGACACATTTATTTTGAATTATATCTAACATTGTTGAAGTTATTAGACTTGTTATATTAAATAGAACTGTAACAACTACTGAGCATTCTGGAATTTATCCAGCTGAAACCCTCAACCAGGGGCAGAAGGACTAATCAATGTACACATTTAAAATCAAAACACCCTTAATCACATCGGGTGCTTCTCACAAAATTGTACAGCAATTGTTGATGGTTGTGGGGAGCTGTCACAAAGGCTGCTGGAGTGGGGAACGTCAGACCAGAAACAGGTAAACAAAGAGGTGGAGTTTTGGGAAAGCTGAGCACTTCCTTGCGCTCAGCATTTAATAAATGAACATACAGTAAATAAAAAGGTTGTAACAAAAACAGCACATGGCACGTGAGGCCAAAATAAACAGACAAACAAAACGGACTAACACTTACACAAACAGTGGACTAACAGACAAACACGGTGAGTCAAAACAACGGTTATATATTTTACTTTGTTTAGTTTTCATTTTTGGTTCTCTACTCTCCACACCCTTTCTCCACTCACCGAACACACAACCCCAAGTGAGTGAAAACATGCTGCTTTTATGCAGCTGTACCAAGACTCGACTGCTAATCAATCATTAAATTGGAGTCGCGGTACAACTGCACGTGAATTAATAAAGTGCAATTCCCCGTGCTCACATATTATTACATTTTACTTGCACGTGAAGTGCTGTGCAATCCTCGTACCTAAACACACATATACATTTTAAACACTTGTGTTACAAAGACCTGTTTATATTGTGTACCAATGACTATACACCAACATTAACACACAACATACAACACAAAATACACACAGGGGCGGGGCACTTTGCCACAGGAGCATACAAAAGTAGGCAATTTCACATGAAAGGTTTGTGGAAAGGAACGGATATGTAACTATTCTACAGGTGTGGCTGTCTTTGTGCAGTAAATTTTGAGAGATAATGTGTCTGTTTCCAACAGAGAATCTTTCAGGGAATTTAATTATTTTCAAAGCATTTAATTACATTAAAGTATGTTTAGTGACAGATCTATTCTATTGTTAAGCAGACTGACTTCTCACGCTGCATTACCCGAATTTGTAGGGCCGTGCCAAGAGATGAATACAAATGAATATCCGTAACAAGCATGACTGTTTTTCAGAGTACAACTAATACACAAGTAATTATGCTCACATGTTATTCAGTGAAAAAATATAGATTAAAAAAAAATAAATCAGCTTATTAAAATTGAATCAGCTTCTGGCTCCAAACATGTAGTTGTGACTGTCAATGTGAAGTTTTGAGATGGAGAACCAATCTGGGAGTAAAGGACGAAGGAATAGTGTGGTCTATGGCACAGTGGAGGTAAGCGTCATTCTGTGGTGCATGAGTGAGGAAGTCACAAACAGAACATTCGGCTTAGAATGATCAGAGAGATATAGTTAATTTCACTTTGAAAAAAGGATTGCCTCACAACTTCAAAAAAATATAAATTATCAAAAATAAAATCTTAAAAAAAAGATTTTTGTTGTTGTTGATATTGTGTTATTTAGGGATTTGAGCCTTCTTTCAAGGCTAGTCATTGAGCTGAAACCAGTTCCTTTTCAAAGGAGACAGTGCAGTTAGTAACAGCATAACATAATGGAATTGCTGCATTGCACATGACAAACATAAGATCATATCTGAACATAACTAGGCCTCAAATAATACACTGAAATAATGTATTTTGAAATTAACTGAATTTGTAGTAAAGACCAATGAGGACACTGCATTTCTATAACCAAAAGCCAAATATAAAACATTTTAAATGTAAAAAAAATGCACTGTTTGGATGAATATCCATGACACATTTACAGAGCCCCTTCTGCCATCCCTGCCTGTATTGTTGCTATTCAATAAAAGAAACCCCATCATGAGAATAAAAAGAGATGTTGCTGAACAGACACAAATAATGTGGATCATTTTAAAAATACAGAATTATTTTATTATAATAATAAAGCAGAAAGGGACATGCATTAGGGTGTAATCACTTTTTGGATAAAAAAAAAAAAAAAAAAACATCACCTATTTAAAATGTGTTAAATGAGTTAAGTAAGAGTATTTTTTTTTAGTTATGTATTATCACTAGCCAATTAAAATGCGCTTCAGCACAACAACCCTGTAAACATAACACTTGCATGCTATGCAAAGGAGAAATGTGAGCACTATACAATTATCACATCAGCTTAGATATACAAAACAATTGCATTGTGGGATATGACACCTTAGTAAATTACTACAAAATGACAAATGATGAGAAAATGCCATACAGGGAATAGGGTGTTACCTGAGATTGACTCATCCAGCAACTGCAGCCAAAATAAATAATAAAAAGGAGGTCAACAACGTAGCATTACTGTCAGTCACTATCATATGCTTTTCTATCAGAACATGCAGCACAGCAAATTAAAAAACTAACAAAAAAGTTAACAGTTTTAACCCTTGATGAGGGTCCGTTCCCGAGAGCTGCAGAAGGAGGAGTTCCGGTCCTGGAAGCTGGCGAGGGAGGAGGAGAGACCGCCCGCCCGGACGCCAGCGGGAGGTACTGCCTCCCGAGCGTCAGCGAAGGAGGACCTGTCGTTTGTGGGGGATCGTCTCAGAAGGAGGCGGGTCAATCCTCTGGAGAGGAGCCCCGTGAAGGGACACTGGGTTTAGGGGGTAATAATTGTGGGTGTATTGTTGTTAATTATTGGTATGTGGATAGTGGTTGTATGTGTGTGCATGTTTATTGTTTAGCGATGCTAACGTTGGAGCCTGGTGTCTGGTATGATGGTATGGAGGTTGCGCCTGGCTCTAATGTTCCTTCCCACCCACCCTTGTGTTTTTTTGTTTTGTCGAATGGACCCCTATGGGTTCCATTCTGAGCAGGAGGATATGTGGCAAAGCGTAAGCCTTGCACAATGAAATATGTAGTTTATTGTATGTTTGTGTTAATTGTTACAATTGATTTAATTGTTTATCTGCTGTGGCGCTCCGCTGGGGACGATTACCCATCTGCGTGGAGCAGCAGCTGAAAGCAATCAGCTGTTCCAGCAGGCAGGTGGGCGTGTCTCAACAGAGCGTCAATATAAAAGCATGGCAATCGCTGTGATCGGGGCTGCTGCAAGGCCTGCCGTTTTCACGGCACCTTTTGAGTTATAGTTTGGGGTAGTGTGTTTTATTTTGCACTTTTTGTACAGTTTGCTGTATTTGTCCTGTGTGCGTTACCATCGCTGGTAACGTCACATGACCACCTTTATTTTACTTTCGTTTTCTGTTTGTTGTTAATAAATCCTGCGCGCCTGTGCTGGCGTTTCAACACCACCTATGTCTCTCTGTATGCTTGAACAGCGGCTACCCACACGCGTGACTCGAGGAAGACCCTGTCACAGTAGTTTATAAGGCATCTTTATGAGGTTGACTTCCAGTCATTCAGACATGGTTGTGAAAAAACTCAGACAAACATTGGGGGTTTGGTTAGAAGAATGCAGAGATGCAGGCGGTTTTGTGGTGTAGAATTTAGGTTTCACATTATAAATAGTTGATAGCCTTCACTTAGCTCAGGCACTGTCCAAACACTTGCATGCTTCTGTCTACAGTAAAACAAATTCCAGTGTGGCACCAAGCATTTTTAACACAGTTTCCACAAGTGTCAATACACATTTTATTAAGCACAGTAAAGCCTAGTTCATACTTCCCAGATAAATGCGATACATCAGGCACATACAGCTATAAAAGTTTTGCAGGTTCACTATTACTGTACGAATTATGTATATTGGCGCAGCCCCTTTGACTGTGCAAAGTGGTTGCAGCTATTGCTTATACTTAAAATACCATTCATAAATCCACCTGCAGGTTTATTTTTAGTCTGAGACGGAGAGGCCTTAAATGTAAAGGATGCTGCAGAGCTCTTTTCTTCAGTATTACCAAACTTAAAACTGCTGCTGGCACCAAAACTGGCTTTAACCCTTTGCAGATGGCCCATCATAATTTCAGATGAATTCGTCAGATCTGAAAACTAATAAAAAAATTTGTATAAAAACCTTCAGACTTCAGACAATCAACCAAACCCGAGTTAGTCCGATCTCTAGGTCAAAATCGATATTTATATTTTATTTTGTAGCTACGTTTTTTTTTTTTTTTTCCCTTCCGAGAGATTCGGTGACCACAATGAGTTAAGTACAAAGAATTACCTGACAGCATGTTAAATTGCCCAAAATGTTTAGAAACAAAAGAAAACATTTACTGTAGTGAAATACCTGTGTCAGAGACTTCAGGTATGACAAACCAATCAAAATGTATTTCACTAAAGCCCCTAACCAGCAGAGTTGAGTTTTTGGATGCGGTGCAGAATTTCAGTATCTATGGTAGCAGTGTTTCAGTGTTTACTCGAATTTACCGTAGACCATAGAATCAAAGCGCAACACTTTATGGGAGAGCTTTCTGAATAGTTTTGCAAGACCCAGAATGCTTAGAGATCCAAAACAAAGAGAAGAACTACTTATAGAACATGTTGATGGAATGCCAGAAGGAAAAGAAGATCTCCAGGATTACAAACTTTTTCACCCGGTGACCATTCTGAAGTAGATGAGTCTGTGAACATTCCGGTTACAGGATCAAATTCAGCCAGCAAAAGGTAAACAGTTTTACTTGTTTAGTTTTCAATATATGTTAGTTGTGTGAAATAAGCCCTGCTTATAAATATATTAACCCGTTGTGGTCCTATGTTGGACCAGATCCGACATTACAATTTTCCCTTTCCGGTCCGATTTCAGACACTGTCCGACATCATCAGAAAGACGTCAAGTAGAGGTCTCTAGTCATTTTTTCTTTGGAAAAATCAGAGAAAACCTTTCAATGGCAGAGTGAGACCGGTAGGAGCCGAGAGAAACCAAAAAAAAAAGGGGGGGCGGATCTGAGCAATACACAGAGGCCCTGCTCCACAGAGATAACACAGGCATGAGCAAACAAGATGCCTGCTTCCGCATCCAGTGCTCAAAGAATACCACAGACATTTGCAGAACTTTTTAAGATGCAATAGTAATAAAATAAAGACTTGGATCACATTATTGAGGAATTTGGTGATAAAATGAGTGTTCAGGAAAGGATTTATCAGTATGCATGACTATGAAGAGGTACGTGAAAAATACAGCGAACAAGAGGAGGGGTTTGGCTGGAGATGCAGTATTGAGTGTCCTTTTGATATGCAGTGCCTTTTAAACTGATTTTACTATGAAAAAAAATACTTTTAAACAGCAGGTGTGAAATTATATTGACTCTGACGCACCTGACAGGTGCTGAATAAATGGACCACTAATAGGTAATGTGTATAAGGATAGTAAATTGTACGATTGTTGTAGGCTAATGTGTTACACTGACAATAATACATCAGTTAATTTTGCTATTGTTAGTGTTACCTATTGTATATTATTTTTTACATTATTGGTGCCTTTTTTCATTTTGTCAAAGAGGTTGTATTAGAGCTCATAAAACCTTTTGAAAATCAAGGCCATTGTTTATGGGATAACAGCTTCTATACATCATTCATTGATGGTCGACCTTACAGAGCTCGGATATTCTGCATGTGGAACATGCAATCCTATGAGAAGGCATTTTCCCCCTACTCTGAAAAATTACAAGGCTTGGGATCGGAAGTCAAAGTGTGGCGACATGAGGTGGAAGAGGCTACCTGAGGGGGACCTGTTGGCCATTGAATGGAAGGCCACCCGCACTGTCACCATGCCCTCCACATTTCACAAACCATCTGAAACTGTCACAGTACAGAGGAATGTCCAGGAGCAGGGCAAATGGACAGTAAAACATATTCAGCAACCTCTGGCAATCCATGACTATAATAAGAACATGGGTGACGTCGACAAGTCTGATCAGCTCATTCAGAAGTACAATGTACTAATCAAGTCTTTGTAGTGGTGGAAGACATTGTTCTTCCACTTCACTGACATTGCTATTGTTAACAGATACATCCTTTTCCAGGAATGGAGAGCTAAGAACCCACAAAACAAGAGCCTCTACGGATTTTCCAGATACGCTCAACTGGATTTCCGACAGGAATTGGCACGTTAGCTCAGTAACATTGATGCCACCTGCGAGATGTCACTGTATGCTCAAGAACACCACATAAAGAGCCAACACCATCAGCAACATGTAATGTCACTTGCCAGAGGTTGCTGCAAGTTAACCAAAAAGCATAGGAGGATGGTTTACTTTTGTAACGGTACAGACTGTGATAGCAAACCTTTTTGTCTCAACAAAGAATGCAATTGCTTTAGTTTCTGGCATTCAGAGGAAGGGGATGTGTACAGATCTTGAGCGCCTTGGTTGTATTACAGCACTTTTGAGCTGTGAACTGTGTTTCCTCCTGGAACTGGAACTTTCTCTGACTTCTTATTCTGAACTAGTCTTTGTGTAGAAGAAGTCATTCATTAAATCTTTTTCTCTTTCAAGCATCCCATCAGCAACTTCTGTAATACATTCTTGGTCTTAAAGTGATTTAGTATGCTCTTCAGTATTGATAAATACACCATATGTGTATGTTTTGAATAAAAAATGATTTCATTGAATACAGTTTTATGATATTTATTTATTTACATTTTAAAATTGTTGTTTAAATATTTTATTGACTGCATTTTTAAAGCATTTTTTTCTGAAAAAAATACACAAAGATCCCAGAAATTTCCCATAAGCACAAAAAGCGTATTTCTCTCAAATTTTGTGCACAAATTTGTTTACATCCCTGTTAGTGAGCATTTCTCCTTTGCCAAGATAATCCATCCACCTGACAGGTGTGACATATCAAGAAGCTGATTAAACAGCATGATCATTACACAGGTGCACCTTGTGCTGGGGACAATAAAAGGCCACTCTAAAATGAGTAGTTTTGTCACACAACACAATGCCACAGATGTCTCAAGTTTTGAGGGAGCGTGCAGTTGGCATGCTGACTGCAGGAATGTCCAACAGAGTTGTTGCCAGAGAATTCAATGTTCATTCTCTACCATAAGCCGCCTCCAACGTCATTTTAGAGAATTTGGCAGTACGTCCAACCGGCCTCACAACCGCAGACCACATGTAACCACGCCAGCCCAGGACCTCCACATCCGGCTTCTTCGACTGAGTAGATTGTCTGAGACCAGCCACCCGGACAGTTGATGAAACTGTGGGTTTGCACAACCGAAGAATTTCTGAGCAAACTGTCAGAAACCATCTCAAGGAAGTTCATCTATGTGTTCGTCGTCCTCACCAGGGTCTTGACCTGAATGCAGTTTGGCGTCGTAACCGACTTCTGTGGGCAAATGGTCACCTTCGATGGCCACTGGCACGCTGGAGACATGTGCTCTTCAAGGATGAATCCCAGTTTCAACTGTGCCAAGCAAGTGGCAGACAGAGTGCCATTCATCCACCGCCATCACCTCAAGTTTCAGCATGATAATGCACGGCCCCATGTCACAAGGATCTGTACACAATTCCTGGAAGCTAAAAATGTCCCAGTTCTTCCATGGCCTGCATAGTCACAAGACATGTCACCCATTGATCATGTTTGGGATGCTCTGGATCGACGTGTACGACAGCATGTTCCAGTTCCCGCCAATATCCAGCAACTTCACACAGCCATTGAAGAAGAGCGGGACAGCATTCCACAGGCCACAATCAACAGCCTGATCAACTCTATGCGAAGGAGATGTGTCACGCTGCATGAGGCAAATGGTGGTGACACCAGATACTAACTGGCTTTCTGATCCACACCCCTACCTTTTTTTTAGGGTATCTTTGACCAACAGATGCATATCTTTATTCCCAGTCATGTGGAATGCATAGATTAGGGCCTAATGAATTTATTTCAATTGACTGATTTCCTTATATGAACTATAACTTAGTAAAATCTTTGAAATTGTTGCATGTTGCGTTTATATTTTTGTTCAGTGTATTCAGAAGCTGTTAATCTGAATTTGTCCTTTTTTATGTTTGCTGTTGCTCAGCCAACATTATTATAACATATGTATGTATATAAGTATACTGATATTTGTTATGAATTAAAAATATATTTAAAGGGAATCTAAAAAATTGTATGTGTATTTTCTACTTTTGATTTTGCTATCCAGGTTGATTGCACTTGATGTCAGATGTAATCGTTGGTATTTTCTGGCTCTACAGACACTCAGTTTTTCAATAAGGTGTAACACCCTATGTTTTAAATCTGGGGTTCTCAACCTTTTTTAACTCACACCCCACCATAACATTTTTCTTTTTTACTTGCCACAATCCCCCCCCACCCCCACCCCCGCCGAAACAAAAATAGCAACAGATACAAATCACATTTCAGAAATCAACTTCTCATGCACATGACTTACTAACGAAGTAAAGTACATATACTGCCACCTAGCATGGCAGATGCATTATTTCAGAAAATCTGACCTAAACGAGTAGTTGTTCAGCTCCAGCGATATCCGTTGTCTTGTCAAGTTGTATGGCATAAAACTTATTCATCTTAATGTAGTTAAGCAGTTTATTTTTCACATCACTGGCAAGTTCTGAAATTCAGTGATTCGCTGTATCATTTGGCTATGGAATTTCAACAAACCTGCACGGCAGAGCTTTCCCGAAACAAAATAGAACAAATGTCCTTTGCAGCTGACAAAACCAGTGTATCAGCTATGGTGTGCGGCTTGCAAAGTTCAGCAATGCGGTATGACACGGTATAAGAAGCTTTGAGATATTTGGCAGTGTCAAGAATCCACACATAATATATAAATATATATATGCTCTGAGTACTTAAACTCAGGGGAGACGTTCAAGGACGACAGAGATGTTTTAAACTCCTGTAAATGGTTTTGTTCATGCACTGGGCATGCTATATGTCCAGACATCTTTTTAATAAGCAAGAAAAACACACAGACTCATTTAATTTGAAGTTTTAACGAATCAGAGCAGTAGTGGTGTTCTTTTTGTTTTATTAAATGCTTTAAAATGGATCAAGTGGTTGAAAGCCACTTTGGATCCTTGCTAATAGGCAGTCTGGCGTTTGCAGTGCCTTTACAGGTTTAACAGCATTAATACTTAAGTACGTTTATGGTTATAACATGTTTTTAGCTCTTAGGCTACAAAATGCAAAAAGCTAACGCTCCCACTGCTACATTCTAGAACATTCAATATATCACTAAATACCGCTAAAATATAAATCCTACACCTTACAGCAATGCATTCAATATAAACAAGATATTACATTCAAATTCAAGATATTACATTCATATACCTTCCAGTATATGAAAGAATAGTGTAGGATATATTGAAAAATAAGAACTGTCTTCAAAAGGCTGAGACTCTTAAAAACAACTAAACACCAATCATAGACCATGTCAGCTTGCAAGATCACGATCAATGGTATCGAATGGGGTCTTGCTCTGGGTTTATATAGGATTTCCCCTCCATTGAATACATTAGGAGTCCCAATTAAATCTGATCATCAATCTGTTTTGACAGTTCTTATCTTTGAGTTAATTATATATTATAGAAGGATCTGGTCAACTCTGTGAGCTCATGGTTCACTATCTTCCACCTCTCCTTTCCCTAAAATTAGGTGAGCTGGAGTTCACAGGGACCTTGCTACCAAATGCAATACAGGTATATGTGCATATACTGTATGAGATATGTTTTTAATATATAACACCAGATCTATTTCATTATATTAACCTGGGTCAAAAAAAAAAAATATCCTCTTAGCCGCATATTATGTTACCTTTTCAGTGTGTTGTTAATGGGTCAGTTTAACTTCATATACAGGTGTACTAACAAAGTATTGGATAAAAAAAAATTAAAAAAAACAACTGTAGGGGTTTTTCATAAACCTTTGAATAAGCATACAATGGTCAGTTCAGCGATTTCCATTTAATTTAAGCCATAAAAAACTTGTTAAATATAATAGCCTTATATTAACTTGTACCATGCTTGGACCAAACCTGACCTCTACCTCTGTTTCTAAAAATTTGCCTGCACAAGCAGGGTTCAGACATCCTGTTTTCTTGTCAAGACTCGTGTTTTAATTAATATGAAACTCCACTGTAAGCACTTTTCCAAATTCCAATTCATTTTTGGCTCGCAGACATTATCCCAATTAAAATCGCTACCTATCTGATATGGACTGATACGGTAGATGACTTTTCTAATTTAAATCAAATGCTCGCTTCGGCTACCCAGTTTAAATACATTTCTTTGATATCATGAAGAGAGTTAATTTTGCTCATTATAGAAAGGCTGTGGATTAGAAAATGCTGACAACCAGTAAATCTCGCTTTGCCTGCCAAAAAGAACTTTCCAGGTCTAGCACCACTGTGCTACAGGCAGGTAAAGGTGAGGCTGTTTTTCTTCCAGTAGGTCTTTTGTGTACTACAGTTATTAAATACAGTTTATGCTTTACTGTCCAATATCCAAACATAACAGTTCCTGTGTTTATTGCAGTAAAACCTTCATATAAACTAAACAATTATATTCTTCAATTTAAGTGATATTGTGATGTTTAAAATACTTTTAGTTTAGTTGGTGAAACTGAACTTATTCTTAAATGTACTAAATTAAATGAACATTATCTCAAATGTGTCTTAACAATATGTTTACAATATTTTCAAGGCTATGCTTTTGTTATAACAGCATTTTAATATGTTCTTTCAGGTTTATTTCCAATTCAGATACAGATGATAATGTTATTTTACTCCATTGATCTGTTATGAAGTCATTTAGGTTTTCAGTGGAAGGTCCAGTCATTTACATCTAAATAAAGGCCACTGTTAAAATATTAGAACGTAATAATTTATAGTGACTGAACTAAGTCTGATGTTTTTCTCTGTTAATACAAAATCCAGCTGAAGCAGGTTTTAAGACAACTTTTCTTTTTTCCAATTTTAGGGTTGATTAAAATGAGACACTACCATAAACATTTTCTAATACTCATTACTTTAAACTCATTTTTAGCTTAATGCTATGCTTTTCGTTCCCATGTCTTTTTGCCAGGTTCTAATTAAATTCTGTTATATATAGAACATGTTTATTTTAATATAAACCCCTATCTTCTGTTATCCGTAAGGTATTTCATTCATTAATATTAACAAGATCGCTCATTATAGAGAGGATCTTGCCTTTTATTGCTGACCATCAAAAAAATCCCAGCTACACTGGGAAAACCAACGAGTCATTTTCAATAAGAATAAGAATTGCTCTTCATGCATGGACAGGCTCTTTTGTTTAAAAAAAATTAATTAATCCAATTTTATTTGATAGAATAAAAGATAACGTTTACAGGCAGGTAAGGACGAGTTTACAAATCGGTTCACTGTATACGTAAAGTTACAGTTCATACTTTAAATGATTTTATAACATGTATTTCTAATTCAGACATGTCAACACAGCGATCTCATGTAAATTGCAATTCTATTTTACTTCACTGATATGTACAGAAGGCAAGAGGTTAATTTTTAATTAGGCACCTGCTTAGCAGCAAATGCAACCTTGAATATTAAAACTTAGGACTGCTCATACATTTACTTAATGTTATATTAGGTTTCTCATTTATTTAAATACTTTAGCTTTTTCTTACTATAATCAAACCTAGTTCGATTGCTTCTAGCATATTAACTGTGCTCCATAGATTCTACCATTCTGCTCTCGCTGGATCAGTCTAAAAAGAAGCCTTTGCCTGATAAGGGAGGTTTGGAACTTTCAGCCGGCAAGTTTGACCTTCAATGCAATGAACTCCTTCTCACGGGCCTTAAAAATATCTGCTAATAATATTTTCTACTGGTTTTATATTCTTTAAAACACATTACAGTAATTACAATACTTGTTGCAGTTTCACAAATATTCAACGTGTTTCCCAAAGATCAGCCTGTTCCCAGTAGCTGTGACAGTCTTGGGTCAGTTTCTGCTCTCAGTGAGTCAGTTTCTGCTCACAGGTGTGGGTGACAATCTTTAAAAGCCTGACACCTGAAAAATCTTGTTAGCTGGGCTCCCATCTCTACATTCTTATTCCCATTATCAGTGGACAAACACATTTTAACTGAATATGGCTCCATCAAAGAACTGCACACCCTTGCAACTGAAGCCTTCCATGCAAAAGGACCTAATGACTTACAGCACAAAAGGGACGTGCCAGGACCATCTGTGACAGCAGACACTGTGGAATGCTTGCTTATAGCCCCCCTTTTTACTGATTTAATACATCAGGTTTTCTTCTGAAAAAGTGAAACAGCTTATCCTTCAGTCCATGATGTTGAGTCTCCAAATGTCATCTTAGTTTGCAAGGCTTAAAGCTGTCATTAGCCAGTACTTCACCATAGACCAGGGGTCGGCAACCTCAATGTAACCAGGGGCTGCTGTGACAAAACGTTTTGTGGGCTGCCACTGACAAAACTGAACAATTTTTAACTCAATTATCAGGTTGTAATACATACACAATACCAACAAACTTACAGAAACACACTGGGCAAAGCATAGAGTACAATTATACTGTATTTATTTAAAAAAAAAAGGAAATCTTTGAACAAAGACATTACCGCTATATCCTTAAACCACACTAATCTGTGCAGCAGCAAACTATTTAAATGGGTTTCATTTACATTTACTAGCTGCCCATTACTTCTGTCTTTCTCAAAAGAAAAAAAAAACTCCAACGAAAAAAGTGCGCAAATAGTATTTTGAAGGTACGTGGATTCCCACAAAAAGCAGCCTTAACACACAAATGCAGATTTAATCTATTCCCATTTAACATTACATGTGGTTTTTAAATTGTACATTTTGCTCCCAGCAAGAGAAAAATAAATAATTTATTTAAAACAAACAATTTATTTAATTTGGCCAACTTCACCCCTGTCGTTCCGCTGGCTCGGCACTTCGCAAACGATTACTGCATAAGCATTGCTTACGTACTTCCACGTGGCGTTGGCTGCGTGCACTGGAGAATATCGCTCCAGCAACAACAACACCGAAGCTGGCTGCGCAATTGCAGAGGCGGCAAATCTAATTAATGTTTTTTTAAATGTAATACATTGATAAAGAAACTCAGAGGGGCCGCCACTAAACCTCAAATGGGCTGCCACTGGCCCGCGGGCTGCCACTTGCCAACCCCTACCTTAGATGACACACTGAGGACATGGTTCTCCTGCAGTTCCAGCATAGGTAAATCCAAATTCCAAGTAACTTTATTCATATTTTCTAATTTTTTGTTTTTTGGATGATGAGGATGAAGCTACACAATCGCTCTGCCTTTTTATCCCCGCACCACAAAACGATCCATTTTGTGTACTGAATGTAAACTCGCCCCGTTGGTTCTCTGCTTTAAGCTTAGTTAAAAAAAAAAAAAAAGACAAAATTAAATAATAATAATAATAATAATAATAATAATAATAATAATAATAATAATAATAATAATAATAATAAGTGAATTTGTAAGAATAACATTTAAAAGTTTCAATAATGAAAACTTTGTAATTTAATATTTTTGTAATTTATTATTATTATTATACTTACAGTATTATTTGTAAATGGCGTGGGGGGACCCCTGGAATGTCTGCGCGAGGGTTGAGACTCTGGTTTAAATGGATATATACATTAACTCACATAATAAGATAAAGCCCTGCAAATCACCTCTCAAAACTATCTAGTTCTGGTTGTTAGTGGTTTCGCACACCTGTCAAACAATTGTGTAAAATCAAGACCATGCATGACATTAAAAAAATTATTTCAGATTCTAGTTCCTGCGGGTTGTGGTTACCACTGATAACTTAACATATTTCAAGTAGATCAGTAAATTACAATTACTAGGACATTTCTAAAAATAAATAAATATTCTAGTGGATTTTTTAACTTTTTTTTCACCATCAAACTATCAGTGTAGGGTATACTTGATCATAGAATTAAACCATTATTTATTTAGTAATCTGCAGAACAATAGCTTTTTAGAACTGTATAATACTGTATACTTTAATCTGATTCGGTCTGATACATGCCCATAAGTCTTGTCAGTCAGCCCACAAAATGATAAAATTCTCACAGTCCGGAAAGGGTTAAATCCTGTGCCTGAAAGTTGGCTAGATGCCGGTTGCCCGCTGAAGATGAAACTGAAGGATGAACTTGACTGTGTAGCTGGAGCAGTGCCGTTAGCATAAAGGTTAGGAGTTTGGCAGGAAATGCATGTTGCAGAGACATTTGAAAGATGGACATTTTAGGAGATGTGCCGAGTTTGTACCTCTTACACAAGAGCTTTATTTTTTATTTTTTTAAAGTGATGTTGTTGGTACATCCACCCTCTCAACCAGCAGAGAACCCGAAATGGAGAATTTCACACATTAATTGGAGAGGGGGACGCTGGACAGACATAGTCCATTGGATTATTGTTATTTGGGTTTGCCAGCCCGCCGTGTACCCCCCAATACCATTGCTGGTAGAGGGGCAGACTCTTTCTGTTCATTATAATAAACATGGGCCATTTTTGGGAGAAATACTGTTTGGGCATTCACTTTGTTCCCCACACCACTTGCACCTGACGACAATACTTTAGACTCCAACATAATTTCTGGTCGGAGTTGAGGGTCTTCGACCCAGTGCGAAAAGCTGGAATTATGTAATGCGTCAGGTCCAATTTATTTTCACACACGCGGTTTATTTTACACTCGCTGAAAAAATGGATGGCAAAGGGTTACAAATTGCAGTATGTCATGCACTGTAAATATAAATCTGTGAGTATCTGTAAATTGTTTGGTTGGTGCACACAGAATTCACGTGTAGCTACAGGCTAGGTTTAAACAGAAAAAACTGGTTTAAAAGGCACTGCATGGAAAAAAGGACATCAGTACTGCATCTCCAGCCAAGCTCCACCCCTTGTTCGCTGTATTTTTCACATACCTCTTTATAGATGTGCATTCTGATAAATCCTCTCCTGATCACTCGTTTTATCACCAAACCTCTCAATAATGTGATACAAGTCATTATTTTATTACTATAACATCTCAAAAAGCTCTGCAAATGTCTGTGATATTCTTTGAGCGCTGGATGCGGAAGCAGCTATCTCCTTTGTTTATGTCCATGTTATTTCTGTGGCACAAGGGATTATCAGCGCCTTTTTTCTGCTTCATTCGGCTCATATTGGTCTCACTCGGCCATTGAAAGGTTGGCTTTTTTCGTAGAAAAAACGACTAGAGACCTGTGCTTTACGTCTTTTTGATTGTGTCGGATCCTGTCCACAAAGGGTTAAGAGACTTTACGTGTAATGCTACAGCAGTACACAAATGTGGATATACAGGCATCACAGACTGAATGTTTCAATGTTGAGCAATGCTGAGCAAAAAAAGTCCCTGACATTATGGATACTCCAAAAATGTCAGATAGTTCAGCGGATTTGTGTCTCAAAGTCCATCTCGTTCCTGAGGGTCAAAACTAAATTTTATTATTATTTGAACAAATTTATGAAAAGTTTAGCTAAAGTCATTCTCTGTTAAACCTAGCAGCTTAAGTTTTTTTTTTTGACCTTTGACATTTTAGGTATTGCGTGAACTAGTAATATTAGTGAGTGGGTGGATGAGCATGAACCACGCCTTAGGGTCCAAGTAAAGTACCACATTTTAAAATTGTGATGTAAATTAAATGCAATTCATACAGTGTTTGGAGAATATGGAAATTATCTTAATTAGTAAGATTCTTTTTTTTAACCTTTGACATATTTTAGGCACTCCGTGAACTAGAAATATTCATTTGGAACATTTAAATTAATTTGTTGTTTGCCCAGAATAACAACTAGAAATAAAGTAGCTTTGTAACAAGTAACAGTGTACAAATAGCTGACTATCTGGCTTGACGAAACTTTGACTTTTAAAACCCACATCGCAACAGAAAAATACCTGTTGCAATTACCTGTGATATTTTTATGCTTGAAACGTTTATCAAAGCCTCTTGACCAGGTCGCTATTGAAAATGTTCTCAGTTGACTTACCTAGTTAAATGAAGGAGTGAAAAGGGTGAGGCAAAATTTATTTAGTTTCCATAAGTGAAGATGCCAGGGAGACACACAGATTTTATTAAGATGCATTTCCTATTAAGGTAATGGACTGAATGGATATAAAATATGCATGCTGCATAAACCTATGGTTGTTTTGCCACAAGATTTACAATGCTCCAATTAAAGAGGCATAACAGGAAACTATCAATCAAATGGAGCTTTTTGCCTAAGAGGTGGCTGCAGAAAACACAGGCATTTTAAAGGAATGACACCTGGCATTGATGAGGTGAAACATGGAAAAGAACACCAGATAGAGTCCTTGCCCTCACCTACCTACTTAAACAGGGGTATGGAATTCGTATCGCCCGACGCATGGAACAACCGTTATACTTTGCCTGTTGGACAAATAGTTCTTTACTTTTTTCGTTAATTCTGTTGCTTGAAAAGAACTCTGGGTAGATTTCCAGAGAGCCATGCAAGTTTCTGAAAACTCTGAATTGTGGAAGTCTAGCACATACACACAAATATTTAAAAATGCATACCTCTAAACCTCAAACCAAAACCATGTACTCACATATACATAGCCTTTTAATTCACAAACCCTCAGTCACACATAGTAACAAACATACTTAAATTAATGCACTGATATTAATACTAATCTACACTGCCTATACTAAGAGGATCCCGACAAAGTTTGACTGACAGCTCTAGGATGAACATATAACAATAAAAATTAGAAAAAGCTTAAACCCGGTTTGAATGATCGCCCCACCCAAATGTTTAAATTAAAGTCAAATTTTAAATAGCCATGTGTAAATAATGCCTGAGGGGAAACATTGTGGCTCAGGTGAATAGAAAAAACCTTAGGTTATTACCATAACCTTGGTTCTCTGAAATAGATGTAAGGTAACCATTACCGTGTGGGTATTTACCTCCTAAAGACCCGAAACTTGAATAAGATATATCAAAGCTGCTCGTAGAGCCTATGACGCAGTCATGGCCCACCCCTGAGGACATAAAAGCACTGTGGTCACAGACCTCAACGTTATTTTTCCTTTAAGCCTGCTGCAATCATGAACGTAGTGACCTTGAAGGTTAACGGTTACATTTCTACTTCAGGTAACCAGGGTTAGGATAATAACCTACCGCTACCTTTCAATTATGAAATCTAACCATTAACATATGGGTAAGTGCACCAAAGCCATTGCATGGGCAATATTGCAAAACAACTGTAATGCAACAAGGCTAAGCCAAGAGGCTGCCTTGTTCGTTTCCATACGGAATCTCAGTAACGTGGCTAGGGTTAAAAAAACTGAGGGAGAAACTCACCTCTATGACTGAGAAGCCACCCTTAACACTAATTCCTATCTATTATGCACAATGTAATTAGCTGACAACAGATCAACAGGGCTCAGTCAGTTGCTTAACAAGTCCTACTCCAGCAAATTAGCAGAGCACTCCTCACCATCAGTTATTTTTACATCAGATTTACATTGTCTGGGCATTTAGTTTTGTTGTACTGACTAATTTAGTTAGTATAGGATGCAAAGTTTGTGGAAGAAAAAAGAATGTTAAATGTTACAGACAGCACGCAACAGCCATTAAAGAGCTACAGAAAAACTTATATGGGTTTTCTATAAAATTGCATCAGTATCGGAAAAACACAATGTGGACAAACATGTAATGTTTACTGCTTACTGAACTAGAACAGAGCTTGGGGAGTCATTTTTATGGTCTAATCTCAAACTACGGTGATGACAAGCAAGTTACAAGGGGGAGAAAACATTTGTCCCTACAAATAAAACAACTTTTGGGGACTGTAAATCTTCTGCTATACAGTAGAGTGCACAGAAAGACTGTGGAATAATGAATTAGACAGACATCAATTATAGGTCATTATAAAACCAAAAAGGTTAAGGCACAGCTATTAAATGTGCCTGTAATTACATTACATTTTTTCTTTGTTCTTCTTTTTCAGAAGTGACATGCAAATGACTAAGAATTTAAATACCAGCCATTATTCTGCATTTTTTAATAGAAATACATAATTTAGGATCAGAAGTTAAAGGCAGGTGGCACAGTGACATCATCTATGCCCAGAGAAAAGCAGCCAATTGCCATGTAAATGAACATTCGCAGCATGAACCTCAATCGCCAAATTATGGTTTAGCGACAGACCAAATATCATTAAAATAATACCTTGTACATTTAAAAAATGTTCACAAAGAGCATGCTTTAAATACACTTAACTCTTTCAGACCTGTTTCTCCTGCCTCTGATGAAGGATTCATATGGATTCATCTTCCCTGCCGGTTTCAGCGGCAGCGTGTGCATCAATCGTGTAAGAACACTGGGAAAGGACACTGACTGTTTTGGGGCTGTTCTGGGGCATTTCTGTTTTGTGTTGTGTTATTTTATTATTTAGTTGTGTATTTTAAATGTTTACAATTCTTCATTTGCTTTTAAATGTCTGTTATGTCTTTTCATCTGCCATTTCTCTCTGTATCCTTATTTTTCATTTTCTATTTTCTTTTTCCTTCTTATACTGTCAAGATGGCTGTGAATGTTAGTTTAATTTAAGTTAATGTTTTTTTTTTTGTTTTTTTAATATAACTGTCAGAAGATCTGTTTTATTTTATTGAAATATATCTTTTTTGTATAGTATATAGTCAGTATAGATTTGTGGAGGTATGGATGTTTCTGATCCTGGATTGGGTGTGTGATGAGATTGTCTTTTGGAGTGATGTTGTTTTTGGGGATGTGAGGTTACTGTCTTGGGTTATTTATCTAATGCTCGATCGTATGCGCTTCTGTAAATACATAAATAAAATTTAAGAAATACACCCCCCACTCAATATATCGCGGTGTCGGGGTCCAATATAAATCCACTATATATCGAGGGCCGCGATATAGCAAGAGACCCATAGAAAAACAAATAGGCTAACAAATACTGTACAACCACTCCCTCGTTTTATCAGGGACGTTAGGGTCCGATATAAATCCTCTACATAACACGCTTTTCCTCATTTTTCACATAAAAAGCAGCACACCGTTTTAATTCATACTGCAAAGGGTAATTGCTTCTCATCAACTTCAGTCTCCAAGTTTTCATGAATCTTCCTCTCCTTTCTCAAATGCCCAAACCCTCTCCGTTGAAAGAATCCATTCCCAGCATAGGAGGCTTGTTGCTAGGGAGCTGACGTCACTGCCCTGTGACTTTTGCTTGTTCACTGCTTAAAAAAAAAAACAGCAAGTAGATATTTAATTTGCTTTGTGTTATTGTGCAATGTGCGTGTATATAATAACAGTACGATATTAATGCTTTGTTTTTAATTGTTCTGTATATTTTAGTTGGTGATGTGCAGCATGAAATAAAACAAACAGTAATTCTAAGTGAAACTGTCTATGTATCATGGAGTTAAGGTATGAGCAGTTAGACTGTAAAATTGGGGAGCCAACTCCAGGACCGCGATATATACGAACCCGCAGTATTGCGAGGGGCGATATAACGAGGGATGGGTGTACTACCCTAGGATCAGTGCTCCAGATAAGGTGTTGAGTCATTGAGTAATTTACCAATATTACCATGAAGTCATGAGTACTTTCAATACAGTAAATACTATACATACTTTACTGCTAACCTGACTCCATATATTAGACACTTTACTTATAAGTCGTCTTTGCCCTCGATCATCAGTAACCGCATCAAGCCATGAATATTTAGTTTGTCATTCATTAAGTGTTCTCTCTCTCACTTTGCGTCCCGAGCGTTTTTTTTTTTCTCTGCCTTTTAGCGCAATCAACTGCATTCACAACAACTTCATTCTCAATTGTTCTACATGTAGACATTCGGCTTTCTTTATTTTCCACCTGAAAAAAATCTGAGAATGATTTTTTTGTAGTCATTAATCATTTTTTTAGTCTTGTCTTATTGGTCACATGTTTCTGGCAATTCCCAGGCAGGATACAAGTAGCTGTCCTGGCATTTCTATGATGCATTGTCTAGCTGCTGCAATTGACCATTGAGAATACGGGAGCCAGCAATGGCCAAAACAACTTGATAACATGAGATCTCAAACTGTGCAATAAAATTACAATGCGTGTTCTTTTTGTAATAAATTTAAATATCATATGCAATTTTTTTTTTCAATGCGTAAAACACCCAGTACCCAGCTTATCTAGAGCGCTGCCTAGGAAAATTAATTACTTAATTTCATGCCTTATACTGAAATATAAAATAAAATGCATAGATAAACATTTTAGTATATTAGATAACTACTTCTAGACCTGTAATTAGCAGAGTTAATCAGAATAATAACAAACAAAAACATTATGGAGACCCTACTTCTTATTTTTCCATTTTTGAAAGCAGTAGCCTAGATGTTCCTACAGTACAGTACAGTACATTAATCCTGGTATCTGGCTGAGTCATGATCTTTAAAGTTGAAATCTTGATAAATACACCATTTGCTTCCTGGATAAGTATATTAACATAACAGATACCCACACCCATGCAGCACCTTGCATTATAAATTTGTGGTATGCATGCATGTTTTGTTCTGCTCTCTTTAATATGAACTTGCCCAGGTAAATACTGCATGCTCAGCGAACAGTAACTTAAACCTCAAGTAAAACAGAGCTGAAAACATCCAAACACTGGAAGGCCTCAAGCCATAAATCAGCTTAGACTGCACCACGTGAAAAGGTAACACTCATCTGTCTCAACGGTAACCCCAGTAATCAAGTAGGAAGAAGCAGGGGTTGTTATCACCTGCACAGTAGCCTGCATGACTATACAAGAGAAATATTTTCAATGGCCTGATGGTTAGCTGCCTTACTGAAACTCAACCAGTGTGAAAGCTGTCAACACATGACACAGCAGGAGCTGCCTAAGGCCACCTGGGCTTTTTCACTTCTGGCTTCTAAGTGTTGCCCCGGTCATAATATTTTTATGGTAAAAAAAACCCACAAAAACTGTGAAGGACAAAAATAGGAGCAGGTGTTTTGTTGTTATTTTTTTTTACCGTTATTAGGACAAACTTGTGGGATACTGAAATACTGCTTTGAAACTGTAAACGAAAAGCCCTGTGATCATCAAGATTGATCTGTGTACTCAGGAGCTTGCTGTAAATAAAAAAGAAAACATAGGTAAGTTCTGCAATTCTGGATGTACAGTAAAGAAGACAAAATAATTCGTTTTTTTATGGTTGCTTTTCCTCTGTGGTGTGAACAACACGGATAATTTCAGTGTATATACCAAGTCATCACAGTTGGATGAATATATAGGCAAAACTGCGATAAACGTCATAAGTCCAACCCCTAAATTGGTTCAACACCTAGCTCCCTCCTCACTAAAGGCCAAAGTTGCCCTAATAGCACACACTCCCACAGAATGAGGACAATCATGGGGATTAAATGTTTGTGTTTTCATATCTGACAATAATAAATCAGAAAAAAAAGCTTTCGATAATTTATTTAAATAAAAGGGGGTTCACATGCCTTGCAAAAGATGTAGGACAGATTGATTTGTCAAAGCACTCACTTATTTTAGCTGTTTAATATGGTATTTTTTTTTAAAAAGCACATTAACTTAGTTAGTTAGAAAGATAAAAATGTATAGTAATCTAGCACTGTGATGTCTGCTTTCAACAACAGGCAAAAGAGAACAGATTGTTAGAACATTTTTCTGACTACGTATGTTTATGTTGTTGAAGGTCAAACTGAGCAGCAGCCAGTGATAATATTTACAGACAACTCTTTGCACACTTGTTCAATTTCTTTAGGGATTACAAACCTTATAACAAAATATTAGCCACCAAATATATGCTCCATTTATAATTAAGAAATTAGATAAACAAGAATTGTGGCTCCACCTATTATATATTTTTCATTATTTCAAAAAAGAAAACCATTCAACCCTTCTGCAAACCATTCAACCCCAAGCATTCAACCCTTCTGCAAAATACGTTGGTGTCTGGGAATGTAATATCAGGTCTTGTTGAAAATACCTGCTGGAGCCTGAATTGCTACAACTGGTCTGAAAAAGGCAGATATTGCGAAACAATTGCCTTCTTGGAGAAAGCTACATTCTGCAACCAAAGCAAGGGGCAAAAAGACCCCATTTAATTTTCTGTCCAAACCAATTTGTCTTTAGTTTACTAAACGGCCCTAGAAAATTTCAACACAAGAACTAGCTGCAAATTAAGGATGTCACAATATTAACTTTCTCATTGTCACGATATCGTGATACTACACGTCCAATTTTGAAATAATTGCGACTTTTTCCCCCATTTTTTTTTTTTCTGAAAGGAAAAAAACATCAGTATTAGACCTCAGAAATACATTTGTTACAAGTTGGAAAAATTACATTATTCCCTTGATTTATTTCTACTAGTTTTATAATTTTAAAATGTTTTTAGTCCTTGTCTTTTCAGACAAATGAGGACAAACTTTGCACTTGCTTCAAAATGGGGCCCTTAGTGTTCTTAAAAAATGAACATCTCTATAAAAACAACCCCCTTTTATGGAAATCAGGCCTGCCCCAAAATAAAAGCAAGTGGTCCTCCTGATATTAGGCTTACAAAAATAAGAAACAGATTCATCATTATTACAGTAGCTACATAGGACTTATTCACATTTTCACAAACAATTTTAACATTTAAAAAGGCATATTTAAAGGTTGCATTTAAAAAATAAAAGATCTTAAATATGTATTAACCATCAATAAATTAACTAAACAAATACGATATTCAGACTCCTACAGTATTGCTCAGCTGTGCATTATCTGATCATTGTGCACCAGACTATTTAAACATTATAGCAAAATAAAGTATCCAGTATTATAAAATCCTAATCCTTTGTAGTACTAGCTATCTGACGGGCTGCTCTGCAAAGCCACGTAAAGCTTTAAAATGCAAAAAAAAGGATTTTGATAGACTTTCACTTCCACTGGAAGATGTCTTTCCCACTGTCTTTCTGTACAGTGCAGGATGATGATCACAGAGGTGGACAAACATGTTGGATGTAATTCCATTTTTTGCAGCAATTTTTGTTTCTTGCAGCTGCCTGTGTATTTTTTTAATATTAAAATGCTGGGGTCACATGATCGCAACCCCTCAATTGGAATGTTTACATCATGTGGATATGTTCGTTGTCCCCATCATTATTAAAACGCTGGGGATAAAGTAGACTGTATATAGTCGTACATTTCTATTAAGACAGTGGAAATATTTTAAGCAACGAATGTATTTGAGAGAAAATATTAAAGGAAGGTTGTTCTTTAGCGTTTCTTTAGCGTTTCACTTAAAACTGGACATTAGGGCGTCCAGGCTTGTTAATTCTTGCTACCTGGACATAGATGTCAATTCTTGGACTGTCCGGGGGTCCCTAGGTTGTACTGTATAGTAGTTCACAGTAACATTGCAGTTAAAATGAAAGGCTGTTTTTTAATGCCTACCCCAATATCATTAAAGATTGTACAGTATTTATCGAGATTACTTGTTGCATTTTACCCTCTGAAAATACATTTCACTCTCTCAGTGTTAAAATTAGAGGGTAAGTTACTCCCAGACTAAAAACCTTATCTGCACCACTGATGTCATCAACTATACATAGCTGACTTTTTTTTTTTTTTAATTATCCAGTAATAACTTTCATCAATCCTGCTTTGAAAAATGGTTGTGTCAACAGAATAATTTTTGTTAAAAACCTCCTTGCTTTTAACTTTTACTGCCTGCTTTTAAAGTGCCTTTTTCCTAACCACCCCTTCTGGTTTATCCCTTCTCAACCTGCCCTTTCACACTTTACTACATCCAAGCTTTCAACTTTCCTACCCTTCCTGCTTTCGTTTTTTTTTTTGTTTTGTTTTTTTTTACCAGGACCTTTACATGTGCCTGCCTGTCGAGACAATAATAAATGTGTACAGACATACACAGGAGTCAAGCTCAAATAGAAGAACTTCATGTTTCTGTATATGTACCTACCTCACAGCCCACAGTAAACTTGTCCCATACTGGATCTCTTGGTGGTAATACTGTAAATACTTATATTTTTCTTTAATTTGTGCAAATGTCCCCAGTGGGAATAGGATGTAGTGTATACTGGTTTGTCGTTTATCCCCCTCCCCCTTACTTTTGGCATACTAGCTTCTCACAAACATTCAACAGCTGCTGTCTTTCCTAGGAACTGCTGTTCAATGTAAGCAATGGCATTACTCTGTACAACAAAATTAAATAGTCACAAAACACAGCCAGCAGTAAGCTCTGCAGTCCTTTGCATTTAATATGTTAATAGGCCCTGCACATGTGAATATAGTGTAATTTGTATTTTGTCTAATTTTCATTGTTATTTGTTCTTATAAATAATTTGCTGGCATGCCATCAGGCTACCAGCCAAGGACCAGCCATTCCCCTCTCTCCTGGACAACACATGTGTCGTCTATGAAAGAACCCAAACCTCTGACCACCGTATGTGGAACCCCGACTTTTACACCTATCCGGAGTAGGGATTAGTTCAGGGATTTTCTTGTTTAAAGCCATTAACATTTTTCTTTAACTTTCTGAATAAAATTGGTTACCGACTTTGCACTGGGGAATATTAACTAAGGCTTGAAGTGTTTAAAATATTAGACAATAAACAAAAAAAGCCAAACAAAAAATAACTTTTTATGAGGCTCTTGCATTGATTTTTTTTTTAAACTCCATGTATCTTACTGTATGTGAAAATGTATGTAAAATTTGAACTAAATTAAAAAAGTAATATATAAATATACCTATAAAGCCAACTTTATTGAAAATGTGTATGTGAGTAATCAATAAAATCAGTAAAGAAACAGTAAATAACATTTACAGCTCATTTCACAGACCCTGATAAGATAGTCCAGGAATAGTGCTAATCGGGATCTGTGCAACCAGACGTCAATCAATTAAATGTAGCCTTAGAATTATATAAAACAAATAAACTCAACTTATTGTAACAATACTGTAATATCCAACTTTTCTTTCTCAGCACAGACCCTAATGTACATCAGAATGTGCAGTCAAACAGAGAGAAAACAGCTACACATACATAAAAAAAAAAAAAAAAAAAATCACTACCCTTTAAATAGTTAGTCCCAAAGGCAAACATAGTTTACAGTGACCCCTGGGGCAGACCTACAGTACTGACAAGTTGGTGTCATTCAACACTGAATGTTAGCCAAGTCGTCTATCACTCTACTGATAACACACATTTCAAAATGCACAAGCTAGTCTGATTTACTGCTGTTCACTTAGGATTACCTTTCACTGTTTTTTTTTTTTTTTAAGTGGTAAATCATGCATAATACAAGAAAGAGCGAATGCCTGCTTAGTCAGTGCTTAGTAACCTTGCTTGGGTCATTCTGAAGTAAGGGGCCACCACTGGATTTGTGGATTATTTGGGGTTTTTTGGGGTTTTTTTGTTCTGGTTGCTAGCTGGACATTAGAATGCAGAACACGGATACAGACATTAGTTGAGAAAGTTGATTTAGCTTCTGAATTGAATATGTTTATTGTTAGTTATGGATGAACATATTCCAAAATGAAATCAGAGGGGGATTGTAGTGTATTCTGATGGTTTATTATCATTTTGGTCACCGTTCCCTTTGTGGATATGTTGAATTATTTAGAATTGGCGCAAACCCAGATATTTAAAGAGCCTGTATTTATAAGATAATGGTATAACAGTAGCTGTGATATGTAGAAGACCTTGTAGTTGTTTGCCCATCATCCTGGTTAACTTGAAATAGCTTTCAGCACTAGTGTATTTCAGAATTATAAACATATTTAGGTAACGCCAATACGCTTTAAAATAGGGTGTTGCAAGTTTCTATTCTGAATTCAAATAAAATGTACACTTTACATCCAACAGCTTGCAGACTCTTATGTCAATGTTCATTGCAGTTATACAGTCAGTCACTCACTTTGTAATTCTGCAATCAAGGCCACCGCTAGTCATAAAAGACGCTGTGTTTTATACAATGTGTCCATGAGAAGCAATAAATAAAACACAGAGTACTTTTTTAGGTTCATTTTTTTAATATAAAGCCTGGTGATAGCTTTGTCATTTTGGAATCCCATTGTAAAGGAGATGTGAGTGCAAAAGTTGTAAATAACTAAATACAGACTAGCTTATCAGTGACACTGAAGATAGAAACCAATGTCTTATCGTCATATAAAGAGATTTTTTGATCACCAGCCAATTTCTGCACTGATGTGTCAAGGTCACATCATAGCTCACACTGAAAACCAATAAGCCTAAATGCTAGAACGGTGCCAGTTGAGGGCCTTCATATTGTCAGCTGCAAATGTGTTAATGCTAGGTGATCAGTAGCAGTGAGTACAAAAATCATTACTTGAGTAATTTATTTATTGATCACTCAAAAAATGTATTTACCATTTTCAATCAGAAACAGCCAGGTTTCTTTTTTAGCGTGGAATTTGCTGAGTTCAGTTTGCAACATGCAGGGCTACAAGACCAGAAAATAAATAAATAACCCATTTCTGTGATAAACTAGCACCAAAAACTACTTAATTTCTAATTCTAATTGATTCCTCAAATAAAAGAACAAATGATAGAACAAGAGTCCTTTAAAAAACTATTTGTGCTCAAAAGCATATTATTATCTAAGAATAAAACCTCTATCATTAAAAATATATATTTAACACTTACTGCTATTAGCTGAATTGAAACTTAACCTTTAATACCAAATTATCTATATGATGTACTAAAGGGCAATTAATATAAGACAATGCAATCTTGAAGAATAATGCCAGTTCAGTTAGGACTATGTGGTACTTTAGCCTCACCAAAGTGGACATAAGCAATGCTCGAATGCATGACAAATGCAACTTACAAAATCTGCCAAAAATCCAAAATCCGCGGTTACCAAAATGTTTTGCTTGATTCTTGTAGATCTCATCAACATCTATCCAAATATATCTTTGGGTGATTACTTAATTCAGAACAGAATCCAACATTCCAGTACCTAATTTAGCAAATTAGTTTTACAGTGTTAATTTATTTACACTGAACAAAAATATAAATGCAACATGCAACAATGTCAAAGATTTTACTGAGTTACAGTTCATATAAGGAAATCAGTCAATTGAAATAAATTCATTAGGCCCTAATCTATGGATTTCACGACTGGGAATACAGATATGCATCTGTTGGTCAAAGATACCCTAAAAAAAGGTAGGGGTGTGGATCAGAAAACCAGTCAGTATCTGGTGTGACCACCATTTGCCTCATGCAGCGTGACACATCTCCTTCGCATAGAGTTGATCAGGCTGTTGATTGTGGCCTGTGGAATGTTGTCCCACTCTTCTTCAATGGCTGTGCGAAGTTGCTGGATATTGGCGGGAACTGGAACATGTTGTCGTACACGTCGATCCAGAGCATCCCAAACATGCTCAATGGGTGACATGTCTGGTGAGTATGCAGGCCATGGAAGAACTGGGACATTTTCAGTTTCCAGGAATTGTGTATAGATCCTTGTGACATGGGGCCATGCATTATCATGCTGAAACGTGAGGTGATGGCGGCAGATGAATGGCACGCTGTCTGCCACCTGCCCGGCACAGTTGAAACTGGGATTCATCCTTGAAGAGCACACGTCTCCAGCGTGCCAGTGTCCACTGAAGGTGACCATTTGGGCAAATAAGTCAGTTACGACGCCGAACTGCATTCAGGTCAAGACCCTGGTGAGGACGACGAGCACGTAGATGAGCTTCCCCGAGACGGAAATTCTTCTGTTGTGCAAACCCACAGTTTCATCAGCTGTCCGGGTGGTTGGTCTCAGATGATCCTGCAGGTGAAGAAGCCGGATGTGGAGGTCCTGGGCTGGCGTGGTTACACATGGTCTGCGGTTGTGAGGCCGGTTGGACGTACTGCCAAATTCTCTAAAACGACGTTGGAGGCGGCTTATGGTAGAGAAATCAACATTCAATTCTCTGGCAACAGCTCTGGTGGACATTCCTGCAGTCAACATGCCAATTGCACGCTCCCTCAAAACTTGAGACATCTGTGGCATTGTGTTGTGTGACAAAACTGCACATTTTAGAGTGGCCTTTTATTGTCCCCAGCACAAGGTGCACCTGTGTAATGATCATGCTGTTTAATCAGCTTCTTGATATGTCACACCTGTCAGGTGGATGGATTATTTTGGCAAAGGAGAAATGCTCACTAACAGGGATGTAAACAAATTTGTGCACAGAATTTGAGAGAAAACATTAACATACCATTAACTTTTTGAGTTTATGGAAAATTTCTGGGATCTTTTATTTCAGCACATGAAACATGGGACCAACACTTTACATGTTGTGTTTATATTTTTGTTCAGTGTAGTTTAGACGTGATCTATCAAACAAATAATATTTTATCAACCTCAATTGATTATATATTCAAATTAATGGGGCAATGATCAAAATCTCAGCATTTACAAGGCAACTCCTTTGAGTTGCACATTTCAACAAACAAAATACATTTTAGACACTTTAAAAGAAGAAGTTATATTATATTCCTAGAATAGTTTATCCACTAACTTGATTGCATTTACTACAGTTAACTTCGAGTCATAAAGTATTTAATATGCTAAATACTTATCGATTTTCAACAAAGTAGTAGTCAATCTTTGGTGATGAACACTGCAGCTTCCCTCTCTGGATCTGAAGTTCCAATGAAAGAAGACGGTGCTTTGCTTGAAGTACGCATTGTGGTGCATCGGCTCACAATAAACAAACAGTTATTTTCAAATGGAGATCAGCTTGTTGAATTCAAGTCTTGTAGTATTATCATTGACTTGTCGGCAGTTCTCCAACTGGAAATAGTTCAGTTGATCAGACGTAACTCAGTTCAGATAATGTGTTGCAACTGAAAAGTTACGCTGTTTGTAGAAGTGTTCTCGTTGCAATTCTTGTGTACGGCTAGTACATGACCTTAGGCCCAGCTGCTGGCTATGCTTCCATCCATTTCCTGCAGTGACGTGGAAACCAAGACATGCTTTCAGATCAAAGCAGGGTCCCGTTTACTGGTTCAGTCCCTCATAGGGCAAAGAACTATGGCTTTTTCCTTCCGTGAATTCTAGTAATTATGCTCCCATGACTTCAGAAACTTTCTTTCTCTTGTGTGGAGCCTTGTTCCTTTTGTGGGATTCATGCCGTATGGGAAGCACGTCCTTTGAAAGTCACATGACTACTTTTGTGATTCTCACTTCCATCCTGTGATTGAGCTGTACCCGAGTCCACGTGGGGTGTCTCTCATTGGTTGTTCTTGTTCCTAGACAGCCCCTTGTTCTCAATTGGTCCGCTATTCCGCCCCCTGTCGGCTGGATTTAAGAGATGGACTCTTTTCTGTCCTAGGTGTCAAAGCTCCCAGAATTGTCTGGCTTGCGGCATCTAAGGATCCATTCAGCGATGGTGGAGATAAACCACTTGTTCAGTATTTAGTTTACGATTCTTTTTAAAAGCATTCTTGTGTCAGTGGGGAAGTTTGTGACCAGAAACGAAGTAGACACAGAGAATGGCTTAGGACCAGGGCTCCCTCTAAGCTTTTTAGCTACTGAGAAACTTGCCGTTTTGACGGAGAAAGGGTTAATTATCAGTGAGAAACCTTCGGCCACACATTAGCCCTTTTAATATATTTTGTTGCATCATATAATTTTGAAACAATATTCCAAAACAAGTATCTCAACAATTTTACAATTTACTTTAAACTCAAACAAGACATTTATTGTGGCTCTGCCTCTGAATCCTGTGCAGCCCTGTCAGTTGTTATCACAGATATAGACTGCATGCTTAACTGGTGGCCTGCATAAAATTGCTTTATACTACTGCATAAAACACTGGCATCTGCACTGCCTTCAATTGTAGGGCTACTAATTGTTCCATTCTTGGGAATACCAAATTCTGTTTTTCAAAAATGGCCAATTCCATTTGTTCCCACTTTTTATCAATGTATTAATGATTAAATATGGCATTTGAACATAAATATAATGTTGGTAGTTAAAATAAGTAAATTTAATAAATAGTACCAATTTTTTTTTTTTTTTTTTTTTCAATCAAACTCTTGTTGCTGTAATAGTAAGTAAAGCACCTGAAGACACTTCAAACCTGTCATAATGTTTATAGACATCACTTGGCCATTGCTGGTATTAAAATAAGCAGGAAAACCTAAGAATTATATTACAACAGTTCAGAAAACCAAATGTCCAGCACAGTTGTGAGAATCATATTTACAGTCTTCCACTAACACAGTAGTTCAGTCTACAAATAAAGGGGTTTTCAAAAGACCTGTTTAGCTTACTGCTGGCATAACAATAACAATAAAAAAATATGAAACTGTTTAGTACCAGTCCAGCAATGTCATGTGAGAGTAATCCCATGTACTGTGTGCCACACATTAAGTTTAGCGTTTTACAGGCATTATAATAACCAGGATAAAATATGAAACACTGATAAAGGTGTGTTGACTGACTCGTTGCTCTAAATCAGGTTCACTGCTATGTATTATCCGACTGTAATTTAAATAGCGCCCCTTTTAATGTAAACACATAATTAATCCTCTCAATTGTTTCTTTCCTAATTGCAGTGTTATTTGCAAGATTTAAAAAGAGGCGTGTCTCTAGACAGAACGTCTTTATGAAACCAACGGTGTGTAGTGTAGTGACTACATCTTGTACACAGTAAAGTGATCAATTTCCTTTAAAGACTGTATAGCTAGAAAAATAATTCTGAGCTCATTTCTTCATCGTCAGAAAATATAATTCAATTAAGAAACGGCCATGGCTTAAAACTGGCAGGTAGCGTGGAATGAAATAAACTAAACAATAATGAAATACGCAATTAATTTAGCTTGCTTACCTCGGGAAAGCTCCGCCTTTGCCATTGTTGGCATCTTATCTGCTTTCTTATTCTCTATGTGTTTACGACTGGCACTATGACATTTAACCCTTAGCGGTCCATTTATTCAACGCTTGTCACACACACTGTTTATTTTACATATGCTGTTTTTTGTTTTTTTTCAGAGTATAACAGGTTTAAAAGGCCCTGCATAGCAAAAGGACATCAGTACTGCATCTCCAGCCACCCAACCCTTATTCACTGTATTTTTCACATACCTCTTTATAGATCTGCATACTAATAAATCCTCTCTTGATCACTCATTTTATCACCAAACTCCTCAATAATGCAATCCAAGTCATTATTTTGTTACTATAACATCTCAAAAAATTCTGCAAATGTCCATGATGTTCTTTGAGTGCTGGATGCGGATGCAGCTATCTCCTTTGTTTGTGTCAGTGTTATCTCTGTGGTGCATGGGGCTGTCTGTATTGCTCAGATACGCCCCCTCTTTTTCCGGCTTCATTCGGCTCCTATCGGTCTCACTCGGACATTGAAAGGTTTTCTCTGCTTTTCCCGGAGAAAAAACAACTAGTGACCTATGCTTGATGTCTTTTTGATGCTGACGGACACGGACACGGGAAAATTGCATTGACTCGTACATGATGACGCGAATTACAGAAAAACTTTAAGAATACTATCGCACCATCCTCATATAGACAATCAGATTTATTTTAGGTCTTACTGAAACATTGCTTTTTTTTTCTTCGTTGGTGCAGCCACCATGTTGAGGTTCAGCAGAGACATGGTGTGAAGTCACATGAAGAATAAACTCTAAAACAAAATGGACGTGTTTTTCTTCATTTACTATACACTTCATTGTGTATTTTCGACTAATGTGCTTATTTCATTTTTACCAGTTTCAAAACACTTAAGATAATTTCTGAAATGGTCATTTTTTAAAAGGGAAATAAAACAAAAAACATCAAAGTGTAAATTAAGAAGGAAGATTGTGTGTCACTAATTTTATTATTATATGACAAGTTAAAAACTGTAAAGTTCATGAGCAGCACTCTCTATAGAGGCAGAATTGCCAGACGTCTCCTTCGCCCACCCTGTATCAGTAGATTCGCTGGTGCCCGAGCGAGCGCTGCACTAATGTGACGTGCATTTTTACAAAGGGAAATCAGAGAATCAGCTGCAAGACAGACACAGATACGTTTATGTTAATGTTTTCTAAGAATGGTCTCAAAATAATAGGTTTACCTTGACAGGCTTGATTCTCGATTGAGGTTGATATTTATGATAATAACTTGCGAAAGTTAGTAAACTGAGTGTGAAGGTTGTTGCCAGTTACTGCGAAAAATGTGTGCATTTTAGCCTTAGAGGGAACGCTGCTTAAGACCCCCCTCTATATATTTCAATTCTGTTAATTTCATACACAGAATGATATTATGACCAATTCTGATGCCACAGCTGTCATAAGTGGATAAGAAAGATCTATACATTTCATGGGTTGATTGTGTAACATTATTTGTCTCCCCTTTCAACGATCTCATTACTATGGAAACCCTAAAGGGACACGGTGTAAATTAAAAAGGGAGGCTACTATAATGTACACAACTTACTATCTCGTCAGCAAGAGCTATTATAGTAAGTCATGTGCATGAGATAGTAGCCTCACATTTTCATTCTTACACGATGTACCTTTAGTGGTTCCTTACATTACTATGACACACATGCATCAAAACATGTTTGTGTCCTTCATAAACAAAACCAAAATAAAAAAATATAAGAACAAAAGCTGAAATAGTTATGATAGTTGTAAATATTGGAAAAGTACCCAAAAAATAACTTGTCTCACTCCAGATATGTATATACTCCAGCCATGGTTGTTCTGGTTTTAGACCTCATCTGATCTGCCCAGTGGTAATTACACATGTTGTCTGAAGTGAACCAACCTACTGTACCAGTTAAGCAGTGTGTGCTGGAAAGCCCTGTCAGAACATGGGTCACGCAAGGGCACTGTGGTGGCCTTACCTGACAATTGTCAGCTCATATTGTAAAGTAAAACGTATTTTTTGTGTCAAATTATATTTGTAGTCAAACAATATTTAGCAAATAATGCATGGATAGGGCAAACCAGTCCATAATATTGCTATATTTGGGGTACCTGAGTAATGCTATCTCTGGGTTTTTGTTTTGTTTCTACATTTGTAGTTCTTCAACACAACCTAAAAACGTATTGTAAACCCAGTTAAAGAAAGCTGCATATCAGTCATCATGCAATCCAAATTGGAACACTGACAGAAACATTTAAATAAACCATCCCAAATCTGTATATTAAATTAGGTCATTTGAATTTTGAAGGAGAATTTCTCTCGCCAAAAGAAAGCTACATGTAAACCCAAACTGCCCAAAAGGTACTACCAAAAGAGCGTGCCAAAAAGGTGAGACTTACGTAAACTCCTTTTGAGATTATGTGGTAATATATGGGCATCTAGAGCTAGAGGAGCCATTGGTAGAATGGTTTCAGAGTGGTAACATTTTCATATTTTGACATAACACTTGTGGAATGTTTCCCCCAACAAATGTATTGTCTTGCCAATGCCTTTGCTGCAATGTTGTGGTATGCCTTGGCAACCCATTAGGTATTTCTGAACTTGTCTTTGTATCTGTTACTTGAATCCAGTCTCTTTCCTGAATAAGCTAAAACAAAAAATATGTTCATCTTCTTTGTGCAACCCCTCTGTATTTATGGGCAATTAGTTACCACAAAAAGAAAGGAACTGGTTTGACATATAACAATTAACAATTGGCTTACTTTTTCAAATCTGACCCATTTCACTGATATCCTTTACTCTTGTGGGACTAAAGCATATTTTTGTGATAAAGTTTAACAACTATTTCCAACAATGGCCAGGAATAAAGTAATGGTAGGACTGTAAATGGGAACTTATTTTTTCTTTTTGGAACACAAAAAGTGTGTCAAAACCAAACAAACAAAAATAAAGTCACACTTAAGAGTAGGCTACAGACACCTGAAATTATACAGAAACTACAGTTGACTGATTATCTCTGGCCCTTTGAAGGATCTAATCACCTCTTCAAGTGACTCAGACATATACTCTGGGATAAATATTTTCCAGACTAATTTTCGGGTAGAGACCACAATACAAAGCCAGCTTGTGTCTAAGTATATGTATCCAGCTTGTATCTATCATATATATATATATTATATATATATATATATAGATATATATATATATATATATATATATATATATATATATATAGTAAGGTTGTATGGGACGGGTCAGATTACACCCTGCTTAAAAAAATGTGAAAATGCATGTTTTGTTTAATTTAATTGCTTTTGTTTAATTGAATTGTTAATTGTATTTGACTTGGCCATTTTAATCTCCATAGCATTCTCTGAAATCATCCCCATACTTTCCAGACCCTGGGTACTCACCTACAACAGGATCTGGCCATGCTACAATAACAGCCTTGGATTAGAACATATATCCCTGTTTCTTTTATGTATTTTTTTACCTACTACTTATCCTACAATAATATAGTCTGTGTGCTTCACTGTTGTGTTTCTGTGTAGATTAATTACCATGATCTATTCCAGAAAAAGACTTTTCAGGCAGAAACAGTATAAAAGTAGACTTTTTAAAAAAAATGTATCCCTGATATATGATTTTTGCATAATAAACAAAGTGGCGAAAGACACACTTTCATAATGAAATATCATTACTGTGGTTTACTTGTGCCTTTTTTTTAGATGTACACGCAAGTGAAAACACATGTTTACCTTAAATAAACTCTTGAAAATGTTTTAGAAAAGGGGGCATTGTAGAAAGAAAAACACCTCACTGTTTAGGTTTTCTTTTATTACAGTCCTCATAACACAAAATTGCAGGATCACAACAAAACAAAACGTTGATCACTATGCTTAACATGACCCGTGCAAGCTGGACCCGTGTTTGAAAAGCGTGAAGCACACCTACATCTGTATCCCGATTCTGACTCTCTTACCAAGCCTGAAGCACGTTGATCCTGCTGTTTTAATGTTAATCTCTACTGCCCCACCCGTCACTTGCCATTTTAGAAACTTTCACTCAAATCCTGGCAATGTGGTAAATTGGCGCAAGGCAAAACGTGTTATTATAATTATTTCTAATATTTATCAACTATGTAATTTATGGTGAACACTGACGTGGATTTTTGCCTTCAAATGAATGTGCAGCAATGTTCATTTCGAATATTCAGATAGCTTCTCCGCTGCACCATTGTTTTCACATTGAACTGCTAAGGTCTTCTCTCGTTGATCAACGAATGAGTGGAGATTTGTGACTCATGCAAAATGAAATCTGATCAAAATGAAAGTTTGGCCAATCAACATGCCAATAGCACCTAACAGAAACAGAAGCAGTATGCGGAAACAGAATGTAAGCAGCACAAACTGTGCTGAATGGTGGATGCATGTTTTTTTTTTTTTGTTCAAGACATTTGTTTCGAGAAGAATGCCTCGTGTAAAATGCTTTTTTGGGTTTCCATTCGCTGTTTATTTTACTGGAGTAAACCAGGCTTTTCACCCGACGTCATGCAAATAAGGGGAAAGGTGGGAGTTCATATGTAAATTAATTCTGCGTAAAATACTCATGCTGTTTTTGAAGATTGCTGTGAAATTTTGTGAAAATGTGGTTTCCATGCACAGAGAACTGGTACACAAGTAAATCTAAGCTGCTGTAATAAAGTAAAACACCTTGTGCCTGGTTGGTTAATAATGTGGTTTACTGCTCTTGCCCAAATTGTTTTTCAAATGTCACTAGTGGGGTATCATGTTGTTAGTAATGAATACTGTTTCAACTAATTTATCTTAAGACTCATTAATTAAAAATGAAACTGACCAACAAGTATTGCAGATCACCATGACTGAAAACCGGCGTAGACGTTATATATATTTCCCTGCTGATGCTGTGTATTCTACCCTGGCTTAGAAAACCTACCCGTCCAGGTGGCTGACAGCTACTGAGGAAGCATTCAACACCACACTTGGGCAAATACGGGTAGTGGGCACTTGAAAGGGAGGTGGCGGATACTGATGAAACGGACTGAAGTGCATTAGTTCATTCCCAAAATTGCCACTGCCTGCTTTATCCTACACAAACTCTTGTCAACAAAATGAGGTGTTCAGGAATCAGTGGCTGCCTGTGAGACAGACGGGGAAGGTTATCGGTGTTGCCAAGTCTCACAAGAAAAAAAAAAGCGGCACTGCCTTTCAAAACAAACCCAAAACAAGTGCAACCCATGGTAGAATATGGGTGTTTATGCAAACTCCAACCCGCAAGTCTTAAACAAACAAACTCAATCCCACTTATTATAAGCAGACTTGGCAACTGTGAAGGTTACCTCAGCCGCCAGTTTCAATTGGACAGCAGTAATCTGAGGAGTCTCTCCTTTCTTTTAAGTTGTGTTGGACTTACTGTTGTGTTAAATATTAATGATGCAAACAAATAAAACACAATCAATACGTTCATTTGCAGTTTTGTTTGGTCACTTGAGAGGGCATCAACAACTTGTTGGATGTTGTTGCACTGTTTTGGGCAATCAAGCTGGCTCATGAAATCCAGTTCACCAACTATATTTATTAACATGGAGGGCAGACATGCGTTGTCTTCGGACATAGCTGGGATCAAAAAAAGGACGGGAATTAATTAAGTTAGACCAGGGGTGCCCAATCCTGATCCTGGAGGGCCGGTGTCCCTCCTTGCTTTTGTTCCAACTGTGCCCTAAATTACTTAATTGCACCAATTAAGTGCTTATTATAAGCTTAATTGGTCCGTTGGAACAAACACCAGGAGGGACACCGGCCCTCCAGTGCCAGAATTGCCCACACCTGAGTTAGACATTTAAGCAGCCCACTTGCTCTTCGTATTTAACTTTAGCACAGTTTTTACAGTAAGGGTGTTCTCAAACAGCTGCTTCAGTACTACAATAATGGCATAAGAGATACAACATCACAAGCCAGACACAGCAAAAAAACAATAACCAAAAAAAAAAATGCCTGCATTATCATTAAGGTGAACTACACAACTGCTAACCTTAAAACCACCCATCAGCCACATACTTTCAGCCGTCTTGGACTCCACAGTAACAATTGACCCTCTCCCTTGCAATATTTACAGTGATGTCTCTTAAGGGTAAACAAGCACATTCACATTTACACGTCAAATGCGGGTTTCCATGGGAAACTGGACGTGGATTTTCCCATGTTTTTTGTCACACGAGTAAATGTGATGTACCCAATCCCTCTCTTTGGGCGTTTTTTGGGGCCACAAACCTGATTTACACGTGTAATTATTCCAAACGTGCACGCGCATCTCCATTTCACGTGCAAACTGCCCTGCAGCATGGAAACACCATTTGAGAAACGTTGCACTAGTGGACTGTGTGAGTGGAGGGAATACATCCGGTTGGATGAAACTCTGATTAAATGCATCCCGGTACCCAGTACCAGCATCAAAATAAATCCCGGTACAGTGTAAGGCAGAATTTCACCACTCTGTCTGTGTGTGTGTGTGTGTGTGTGTGTGTGTGTGTGTGTGTGTGTGTCTGTGTCTCACTCTCTCTCTCTATATATATATATATATATATATATATATATATATATATATATATATATAGGGGCCACACCTCATTAAGCTATAAAAAAGGGTACTACATAAAGTTTTTAGGCGTTTTTCTTTCTGCTGGCGGAATCTGCTTACCAATCCGCTGCAGGTGCTGACAGCCGCCGACCCAATGTCTTTATCGACCTGCTTCCACGAAGTAACTGTGCCGACGAGATGACAGGAATTCTCCGAGTGCGGTTGCATCTTGGCACCAGTAAGTTTTCCGTATCTTTTCTCAAGAACGTAGCCATGGGAAAGTAGATTTGGGTTAACAGTAAGATTAAAAAGCAAATCCTGGCCCTTGTGGTGAATTTTGTAGTAGACGCGAGTGTCAGTTTTTCTCGCGTCTCTTTTTCTCCTGGGTTTGTTGATGTGATGGGTTAAACTGTGAGACACAAACACTCCATCCCAGTCAACTTTCACAGGATGCACCACATCGAATTCTTTATGAGTCTTGATAAAGTTTTCTGAGAAGGAAAAAGTTGTATTAATATGGATAAAAAACTTCCAAGTCTGTTCAAACTTTACAATATAGATTTATACAATGCTATGTTACACATCATTTAGCAGGGAAGCGAATGAAAATGCATTACCAACCGTTTTATTATCTAACACACATACACATATACATATCTATCTAACATATATATATATATATATATATATATATATATATATATATATATATATATATATATATATATATATATATATATATATTTGGCGAAAGAAATTAGATAAGAATTACTTTATGGTCGTCGGGTTCAAGCACGTACGTACGCAAAAAAAAAAAAAGACAAAGACAAAGAAATAAATGACAAATGAGTTCGCGTGCATTGCGTGTAGGTCACTTACCTTGTTCCTGGTCTGGAAAGTGGTAATTGCTCTGCAGAAATGCACTAGCATGTCTGCTTGTCAAAATGAAAAGAAACTTCACCAGAATGAGAATCCAACCTTCTTGGACACATAACATGTTTTAATTAAAATTATTGAGTCAATTAAAAAAACAAGTTGTAGATTGCATTCGGCTTTAAGGACAATCCTGCAAGCAGTTTGATGTGAAAGTGCAAACGTGCATGGCCCATCTAGGGAGGAGAAACAGCAGAGAAAAGTGGAGAGATACCGTGTAAAGTAAGAAAGTTGGAAGATAGTTGAGGGGTGGAGTAATCAAAACCTCCCAGTGTCTTATTTCTTTAGGGGGAGCGGGACTGAAAGGGAAGAAGGGGGGCGGAGTTATTGATGTAGTTTGCAGCAAACACAAAACATTTAAATTGTTTAAAAAAACAATGGGACGAACCAAAACAACAAAACATAATGCTTAATCGACAGACATTGTATTTTTTAACTTATAAATGGACGTGGACGTATTTGAAAACTATCTCGTCTAGTAATGCAGATACATGTTGTGTCTTCTAATTAATTCAAACGTGGAAGCAAAACTTGATTCCACACTTTCAAAACTGCAGATGTTATCTGACAGAAATATGTATATTTATTCACAGGAACGTTTAATGGTAGCATATAGAATATTATAAAATGTGATTGCAGTAATTGTAAAAGTCTGGAAAGTCGCAGCTAGAATTTTTTTTAAAAAACGACCAGCTACCTAAACTTTGTGGTCCTTTTGCAAACACAGTGCAATCACGCCCATTTAAAGATACAGTTCCCTTTCAATTCGAATAACAACCATTACCGAATGGGAAAGAGCCTCTCTTACCGTCAAGCTCTGAGCAAATATACAAAAGCTGCCCTATCAGGGCCCTGCTGTGAGGGGGAAGACCGGTGAATCGTTAAAAAAAAAAAAAAAAAAAAAGCGTCTGCAGGCTGCTCGTTGAGCGTAGCAGTTTGGAACAACAAGAACTGCAAACATGTGGGTGCAGTCAACTGGATCTGCGGGCTTCCACCAGTGTGACCAGTGCTCAGCCAAGCTGGTTGATGAAAGACTTATAGAATGCAAATTTCTGCTCTCATTGTCTACATCAGTAACATGTTGCTGGGTTTCTCAACATTAATATATCTTTACGTCGATTTTACAATATTTTTAAAGTGTCTTGAGAACATTTTTTGCATCCTCAGCACATGATTACACACACTAAAAGGTAAATATAGACGGTATTCTGCTAAGCTAAAGAAGTAAATATGCTAATTAGCAATACAATTTTCTTTGATATCCAAAAATGTTATGTTACTTTCCGTAACCCTGGTTCCCTGAAAGAGAAGACAACCACCAATGGCATTACGTATGGGATATGCCTGCCCATTGAGTAGACATTGCTGAGCTCTTTATACCAGAGCTGCCGGTAGGCAGGTGTCTGTCGCGTTTGGGATGTAGGTGAAACGCATTGTAGGTGGAATGTTTGTAGTGGGAGCATGCAAAGTAGACCCAGCTGAATGGCCGGTATGGCTGCGGCCATCAGATCCAACAATTTCTGGCACAACCCTGGATAGCTGCTACTCTGTCGACGACAGGTATGCGCACATCATACTGGAGTCGAGACGGATCCCCAAGTACGTCGTGCACTGCACCGGTGTAAGTCGACTCTTTGCATCGTTGATGATGAGGCCCAGCCTCTCCAGATCCTCTGTCACTCTCGCGACTGGGAACAGATCAACCAGTCACTGAGATAGTATATTACTCTGATCCCCTGCAGCCGCACTGGGGCTAGGATAGTGCCCATGCACTTTGAAAATGTATGAGGAGCTAGAGAGAGGCCAAATGGCAGCACAGCAAACTTGTAAACGCTTCCCTGAAAGGCAAAGCGGAGATACTTCCTGTGCTTTGGACAAATGGGATCGTGAAAGTGCACATCCCATAAGTCTACGGTGGTGAACCAGTTGCCTGGCCAGACTGACTGGAGAATGTGACAGTGAGTCAGCATCTGGAACCTCCTTTCTTTTAGAAACCTATTGAAAAGCCTCAGGGGTCTACGAGACGTGTGGCTCGCTTGCACAGCAAGGCGGCCACTTCCAAGGCCTGGAGAGGGTCTGTCATGAAAGTATTTGTGATTCCTCGAAAGAGGTCCCAAGCGGAACTGAAGCTTGTAACAATTGTGCACTGCGTTCCCTGCCAGCGGTTCGACCTGCCCCATGCGGGAGTGCAGGGAGGGAGCAACGCGGCCACCTGCCAGGACACCTCACATTCCTTGTGGGATCTCTGCAGGATCTGCTTCACGGCTGGCCCAAAGGTATGTCCCGGGGATATAGGCACATCATGCAGCAAACATGTGGCTGGTTACAGTGTCAACTGGTCTGGCAAATTGGGGATTTAAAAAGTGATTTATATTTTAATTGTTGTGCCAGTCCATTAGCCAAAACAGTTTCAGCCTTTTATAACAGGCTGTTTTCCTATTGATTCTCTATCTATGGATTGCTGAAAGACATCAAAAGTGAATTATGTGTACAGAATAAATATATAAATGATGGAAGCCAGCTCACAAAGTGATATTTAAATAAAGTTTATGGTCTATGGTTAAAAGAATTAGGTTTTTGTGTTTGTTTGTTTTGTTTTACTATAGGTAAAACACCTAGTTTATAGTAAATGATTTCTATTAATTTACAGAAAGATATTTATTCTTGTTTAAAAAATTCAAAATATATATAAAACTTCCAAATTGTTTTGAAGCTGTAGACAGCAAAAAACACAGATTTATATATTTTTTTCCACTATCTGGATCTCGGAATCCACATATCCACGCAGAACGAAATGGCCCAAATCAAGAAATCTAACCAAAGGGACCACACATCGAAACTTTCGTGAAAATCCACTGAATGGGGTCGAAGTTATTAAAGTAAACATATTAGGGTTTAACATTAAACTGCTTACGTAACCGTAACTATAGTGGTGCTACCGGGCCGTTATAATACATTGGCCTAGAAAGATACAAAGCAAAAATCAAAGGAAATACTGGGCTGTTGATTTTACCTTACACTTAATAATACTAATTATATTTTTAAAACCAGTCACAAAAGCTCCCATTTTCCATTATAAATAGAACTACATGGAAAATGTTTTTTTTTTTTTTTTTTTTCTATAGAGTAATTGATTTCACATATATACAGTAGGTCACAACAAAAGTTTTAAAATTAACTCTTTACTGGACACTGGGCATTCAGTGATTTATCTAGGCTGTATTGTTTGATATAAAATGCATTTCCTTCTTTACTTGGTTTTTCTTGACCTGATACACAAGGACCTCAGGTCCTCACAGCACTGGTACACAGTATTGTTTAATTGAGTTTGTGGGTGTTTTTGCATACTGCAGACCTTTGAATTCACTTTTTGCACAGTGATGACATTGTGTCCTGTTGGATTAAAATGAAGATAACATGGTGCTGTGGCAACCTCTAGCTGGAATAAAGGTGCTTTGCTTATAAGAAACAAACATGTTTTATTTTTATTGGCTAGCTCACAAATGTTTTGTTAAAGCTTTTTTTGCATGTCAATCATGGGGTTTCCATGCGGGTCAATTTACACGTGAAATGGCCATGCATGTGCACGTTTGGGAGAATTACTCGAGTAAATCAGGTTTGTGGCCAAAAAAAAATGGCCAAAGAGAAAGATAGGGTAAATCTCATTTACTCGTGTACATATGAAAATCCATGCCCCTGTGTAATTTCACGTGTAAATGTTAATGACCGTGTTTATCCTTAACTATAAATATTAAAAAGGAGCTGTCAGTTGTTACTGTGGAATCCAAGACAGCAGAAAGTAGTGGTTGAAGGGCGATTTTATTGTTAGCAGTGGCTTTTTTTATTATTGTGTTTTGCTGTGCCTTGTCTGTCATGTTGTATATCTCTTGTGGATTTACAGTTCTGTATAAAACCACTTACCATGAACTGTGTTATGCCCTTGTTATAGTATTAAAGCATCTATTTGAGAATACCCTTGCTGTAAAAACTACGCTAAAGTTAAACACAAAGAGCAAACTACCTTCAGGTGATGAAGAACCAACAACCCCAGGAAAAGCAGAGCAGGCAACTCCAGGCGAAGCAGAGCAGGCAGCAGCGGACCCTAGGGAGGTGAACTCAGGAGGGGAGCCCCTGGCCATGAAGCTCCATTTCTCCCTCTTACTTTGTAACTGGTGGCTCCCCAGGTGATGCAGAGCAGCAGGCAACCCCAGGCGATATAGAGCAGCAGGCAACCCCAGGCAATGCGGAGCATCAGGCAACCCCCAGCAATGCAGAGCAGCAGGCAATCCTAGACGATGCGAAGCAGCAGGCAACCCCAGGCGATGCATGGCAGGCATCCTTGGGTGGTGCGAGGCAGACATCCTTGGGTGGTGCGAGGCAGACATCCTTGGACAGTGTGAGGCAGGCAACCCTGGACGTTATGGGGCAGGGCGGAAGCAGTCTCTCCCATGGCGTTGGAGGTGGGAGCGACAGGGAATCCTCCCATGGCAGTGGAGGTGGGAGCGGCTGACGGTCTCCTGGCAGCAATAGTGGGAGCAATGTGTAGTCTCCCTCCATCATTGGGGATGAGTGCGGCTCTCCCTCAGTCATGGGGAGCTGATGCGGCTCCCTCTTGCACTGGAGATGTCAGCACTGCGAACTGGTGCTCCTCCTTCTAGGGCAGAGGATAGGGCAGTTGACCATGAAGTAGCCCCACTCCCCACAGGCTGTGCACAAGTTCACAGCCTCAAGAGCGCTGAGGTAGGCCTCCAGGATGCCCTTCAGTCATCCCTCCTCCTCCTCTCCTGGGCGAGGGCAGTTGACAATGGAGTGGCCCTCCTCCCCGCAGGAAGGGCACCGTCTCCGTCGGTTTTCAGCCTTGGTGATCTGCAAGACGTACCTCCTAGTTTATTTTTAATTAATGAGTCGTAAGATACATTAGTTGAAACAGTATTCAAGAGCAGTAAAACACATTACTAACCAGCCAGGCACAAGGTATTTTGCTTTATTACAGCAGCTTAGATTCACTCGTGTACCAGTTCTTAAAATTCTTTAAAAAAGCCACAATTTCATAAAATGTCACTAATAACATTCAAAAACAGCACAAGTACTTTATGCATAGCTAATTTACATATCAACCCTCACCTTTCCCATTCATTTGCATGACATCGGATGAAAAGCCTGGTTTACTCGAGTAAAATAAACTGAGTGAATGGAAACCCAAAAAAACATTTTACACAAGACATTTTTCGTGTGCAAATGTCTCGAGTTAAAAAAAAAATGCATGGAAACCCCATGAATGTTGCATTTATGTTTAGTGCAATCCAGGACTAATTGCACATGATATGGATCTTAATACAAATTGTACATCTCCTACAAAGTTCTGGAAAGGTATAATCTATTCAACTAGAATAATGTAGTAGATATAAAGCAAATTCAAACTGTAGGTGGTGCAGCAGTCTCTGACCTGTCGCAAATAGAAAATGTTGTAATACTCGTTTCACTAATCTTAATCTCGTCACTATCAAACTGCATCTGGTGAATAAACTTGTGTGCCTCAGTTTAATTTTAAAAAGATAACTACAAATTATGTTTTAGAACCCAAATTGTTAAAACTGTCTATGTTCCATTGCTTACTCTTTAGTGGAACTATTTAATTTATCATGAAGACACCTGGTGTTCTATCAGACTGTTGGAAGCATGAACTTGTGACCCCTCTACATAAATCTGGAACTAATACTACATTAAATAACTACTGGAGCAACCTATTTTTGTTTCCTCTGTAATATCTAAGATCTTTGAGGAGTTAGTTCATAATTAAGTCTTTGATTATTTAAATGTTAATAATATACTGACTCCTCATCAATCAGTTTTCAGACCCAATCATTCTTAAACTGGTGCGATTATCACTGAACTAACCAAAGCATTTTATGGTGGCGATTCTATTTCAGTGGTTTTATCAGCGACAGCCTGGAGTGTGTATATCACCACTTTATATTGTATTTATCTTAATATATAAAGAAGAAAAGTTGTCTGTCTGTCTGTTCCTTTATGCATTCAGACCCCGCAGGAGCCAGTGCAGCCAAACTTTGCATGGCTTCCTCTTTCATCCAAGGGAAGATCGAGGGCTATGTTTGACCCCTGGGGTAGTTTATTTAGTAACCCCATTGCTGGATCACAACAGTAGCGACCCCCCCCCCCCCCCCCCCCCCCCCCCCCCCCCCCCCCCCCCCCCCCCCCCCCCCCCCCCCCCCCATTTCACATTAAAGAAACCCACAACCCCCCCCCCCCCCCCCCCCCAAAAAAAACTAAATAAACTAAAGTTAAAATAAAGGGAAAGGGGTCCGAGAGCATTGTTCGACACCCAAGATCGGTAACTTATAGGAAACCATAAGGCTACCATTCCCCAATTTGTCATGCATGAAATATTGAAATATTGAATTTTCCCAGGCAATGCCGGGTACTTCAACTAGTAATCTATATTTATAAAGAATGTACAGTATAAATCTGATTATTTAGATAAGTCTGTTGTGAAATTCCTACTAATCTGGTGAGGAAGCACTGATGTAGCGCTGTGCCCTTTCCCTAGCTTATATATTTTTTTGTCATTGGTTCCATGTGATTTTTTTCTGAGGCTGTGCAATAAGAATGACTTAACATTCATTATTTAATAGATTGTAACTCTAGTGCTTATGAAAGTACAATCCTCATGGTGCAATGCAGTTGTAGACCATGTAAGGAACTAATGTGTAAAAAAAGAGAATGTATAGAACTTTTGTTATTTGATGCAGCATTTTACATTGAACTATAAATTGATTCAGAATAAAGAATGTATTTTGTAAATTATGTATTTTATGATGTTTAAAATTCTACTTCTATCAGCAGTTTTAAGAAGGCTTTGTCATCGCATAAATACAGTATAATAATGAAGGTGTTTTTTTTTTTTTTAATTGGGGCTGAATTAGATCAAATAAAGCAAAGTAGCTGTTTGTAACAGGTGTGTAGAGCCTTACAAGAAGATGAAGAGTACATGAACAGCTCAATTGTATATTCTTTTGCTTAATCCTTTTTGGAGACATTTCCTATTTAAGAAATAATTCAGACTGGAATATATTCAAACACATTTTTGCCAAGACCAATTTCATATCAATTTTCATGAGATTAGTGGAAATTAATTATTGCAATGTTTGTAATTTTTTGAACACATTTGAATATTAAACCCTCTAGCATTCAAATATATTGAAACATTATTGTATCAAAACTAATCTTCTGTACAAACAGCAAAGCTACCCCTCCATCTTTCAGGAAGTGCAAAACAGATCTGCAGAAGCCAGAATGTAACAGTGAAACAAGCCCAATTCTCTGTGCTTGGTGAAGACAACTGAAAACCCTGTCATCTTTGGCGAATTTACACAACAAGCAGTATATCTCATTGACACGGCAGTAAAACCGTAAGAATTGCCACAGGAAATGATTCTTAAATATGAAAGAACCCAAACAATACCAGTGAAAGGAGAAAGCAATGCCACCTCAGAGACAGTAAGGAGTGTGATACCTGGTATATTATTTATCTGAATTAGCTTTAACCTGCATTAGCTGACACAGTGAGCAGGAGATCAGGCACTGCAATGGTTCTCATTAAACACACACACTCAGAGCATTCAGTAAGGAACATTTACCATATACAGTAATAAGGATGGTTACATGGGTGTAAATGTATTCATCAACCATATTATTCTTTGCCCACTAGGGCTTCAACTTAATGAAGCCAACGTGATAAGCTATTCAAACCAGTCCCTGAAACCCAAAGGATTGATGGGTAAGATAATTGTAATGTGAGTTACCTGTCAGCATGCATTGCAGATACTACTGTCAGCCATGGCATTGCTATATCTCTTTGTAATCAATGAAGCTCAATATCTGGCTGGTACGTTAGGCTGAAATTTCTCACCAGTATGTCCAAGTCTATAACAACCTATAACTGTCCTACTTGGCTCACTCAAACTTTTCTTTTTGAAAAAAGTATTATTATATTATATTTCACTACCTGAAAGGCATTACCCTGATGCACAGGGTCAGCAAAATCTGCAGGGAATCATCTCTACAGCGGCCCCTAATGGCTAGGTGCGTCTAGCTTGCTGACATGTGCTGTCGAGCTCCTAGAGGCAATTGGATTTGGTCCAGTGATCTTCTGAGTTGCTGCAATGAGGGAACATAATTGGGCTTTTTTTTTTTTTTTTTTTTTTTTTTTCCTTCAAAGCATGTTTTTCATGTTTGCCTCTATATACTGGTAATATCTACATTCACACCAGACCACTTTAATTCAAAAACGATCCCGGCTATCTAATTAAAACAAACAGCTATTTTAGAATATGCTTTATCAGGAAGTAAACCTTGTTTAAGATGCGGTTTGTTTAAATGCTTCCCAAGGTTTTAACTGTAGACACGTCTATCCATAACATGCTTGTAAGTGCCACGTCTGTGACTGGTTCTAGTGAAGAAAAAAATAGCCTACGATTCTTGGTAGCTGGCGTCTGTTTACAGTGCTGCCAAATAATTGTTCTTTTAAAATTACTCCAACTTGAAACAGAAAGGGATATAAACAGGATTCGGAATGTATATTAGAAAGAAACTGTTAAAAGTAAAAATTTAAAACATTTAAAAAAAAAAACCCATCCCAGATTCAAATTGTGTTAGCAACACTGCCCTCTAGTGACCCACAATGGGAGTTCTGCAACGTTACATTGCACCGAAGTTGCTGGTTTCCTCCAGAACAGCATAGTGGTCAACTTACTAAGCACCCAGTGGCTCCCTGCCTGAAATTAACAGCGACAACACAAATGGTGTTGTTCCTAATTCAAACTGTTTTATTTATTTATTTATTTTAGAATGGCTGAGGTATAGTCAATTTGTTATAAAGAAGAATTCCAGAATGGGTTCTTTTTTGTTGCAACTGAGAAATGAATGTATTTTATTTATTGATTAGTAATAACGAAATGCATGTTATTAAAATACATTTTCACAGTATGTGTGTCCGTGTATAAATATTGACAGAGAAGCACCCATACATCATAAACCGAAATAGTCCATCTTCTTGAGAAGATAGTTAGAACTTTTTCTTATGTATTCATTTATTTAAAATAAATCTGTTTTCTAATGGACAAATATGAACATTGTTTAGTTTCAGAAAGATGTAACATCTACCCTGTTCCAGAAACGTCTTTTCCTCAAATAGTTAAACGGCGTGCTTCTAGAAAGGGTCAGATTGTCACGTCTCTGTTGGACTTGTAATACAATAATACTGCTGGACATGGTTTGACCTTCAATAATTATAAATAAATACGCATTTTCCACCACATTATTTATTTATTTATTACTGTTTTCTCCTCTTTTTCAAGTGATTATTTCAGTTGAACAAATATGAATGTTCGAATCAAAACAACACAGCGGACAGTTTTAACTGTTGTATCCTTCATTCCTTTTGACATCAGTTCCATTTTTTTTTGTTTGTTTTTGTTTACATGTATATTATTTTAACATGTCATACTTGTGTAGAAATCTGCTGTCCATCAATCATTTCACATATGGGCAAAGTGCAGAAGGGACCTCACTTTATAGTTAAAGTGGCAACTTTAACAGCTTTGCTCAAAATAATACAGTGTGCACATGGAGCCCCATTTTTCGAGTGCAAAGTGAAATGTATTGAGGGGAATAAAACCACCAGCTGATCTAAAAAGTATAACTGTACATTATTAAACCCAATGGTTAAGAGTCAAACACATATTTTGGGTTTGTTTTAGAAACATATTTTAATTGTTTCAAACTTCAAACGCACAAAAATCATTTGTTACAAAATAAACATTTCAAGTATAAAACATATAAACACCAACATGTTTTTCTAATCTGTTGCATTAGATTCGTGTTTAATTCTTAAAAAAAAAAAACATAATTTACAATGTGTATGCTTTTTGTATATAAGGTTACAGAAGAGAAATGGAGAACGATCGAGTAAATAATAGAAATGTATACATTTAATTTTACAGTTGTGTGTTTCAGCACCTTGGATAGCTCCGCGAGACCTGTACACGTGCGTACAGTGCATCCAACCAATGCTTGCACAAGGACAAATGATTTCATTCAAAATCCAAGAGGGTAATAAGAAAAGAAGGGGAAAAGAGAGAGAGAGAGAGAGAGAGAGAGAGAGAGAGAGACACAGATGAAATGTGTTTGACAAGCCTGGGACAAATGCATTTGTAATCAATTCCATACAGTATATGGCTGGGAAACCACGGACTATGTACTTAGACGAAACCAGATGCCCTAAGCAAGAATACGGAATTCGATCCTTCAGAGTCTTTTTTTTCACAGTTTGATTCTAGCTTAGAATTCCGCTGGTACTTGACAAGAAAGAAAACGTATGTGCATAGATATACTTTCGTTATAAGAAAAAGCCAGCTTAAAGTGGTTTGATTGAAAGTAACTTAGGTTTTAGTGAAAATAAGAATGTCTAAAAGGAGTTAAGTTTTGGCTATATCACATTTTAAAGATAACCATGGACGGTTTTAAGCATCTCGGCTGGATTGAGAAGCTTTTTTTGTATACAGTGAAACACGTATAAAGCATCGCAAACGATACGAACTTTCTGTGCTGTTTGACTGTAAAATGGGTTGGTTGCTCAATTCAACATCAGCCATGCAAGACGCTATAGAGGGAGATTTCCTGGGAATGTTTCCAAACGCTCCGTATGACAGAACTTTCATTACCAACAGGACAAACCAGTCATGGAGCGACCTGCTTAAATACCTGGACTTGGATAAATCCGATTTTTTTGTAGACGGATCAGCAGCCGTAAGAATATTCATATCTATTGTTTACTCTGTCGTCTGTGCTTTGGGGCTCGTTGGCAATATACTTGTTATGTACCTCATGAAATCCAAACAAGGATGGAAGAAATCCTCGATTAACCTGTTCGTGACCAGCCTTGCAGTGACAGACTTCCAGTTTGTTTTGACTTTACCGTTCTGGGCTGTAGAAAATGCGCTAGATTTCACTTGGCTTTTTGGCAAAGCCATGTGCAAGATTGTGTCTTATGTGACTGCAATGAACATGTATGCAAGCGTGTTCTTTTTGACTGCTATGAGTGTGACCAGATACTGGTCCGTAGCATCTGCACTGAAGAGTAGAAGGAGATCCCCTGGCTGTTATGCAAAATGGATGAGTATCCTTATCTGGATTTCGGCTATCCTGGCCGCGTTGCCTCATGCTATATTTTCTACAACGTCTACAGTGTCAGATGAAGAGCTGTGCTTAGTAAAGTTTCCCGACCAAAATGACTCTGCCCAGTTCTGGTTGGGACTTTACCACGCTCAGAAAGTAATGCTAGGATTTGTCATTCCTTTATTCATCATTACCGTGTGCTACCTGCTGTTGCTGCGCTTTATCACCAACAAAAACGTTAACACCTCCAGTACAAAAAGAAGATCCAAAGTGACAAAGTCTGTAACTATCGTTGTCCTTTCTTTTTTTCTTTGCTGGCTGCCGAACCAAGCTTTGACTGCGTGGGGTATCCTGGTCAAGCTCAACGTGGTCCATTTCAGCTACGAGTACTACACAACCCAAGCTTACATCTTCCCCATAACTGTGTGTCTGGCACACTCCAATAGCTGCCTCAATCCCATTCTGTACTGCTTAATGAGAAGGGAGTTCAGAAAGGCGCTGAGAAAACTGTTCTGGAAGATCACTTCTCCCACTGTTACCAATATGCGACCATTCACTGCCACCACAAAGCCAGAGCAGGATGATCAGGGGAATGCGCTGGTCCCTTTGACCGCGGCGGGACTGGGGATCGTATTCTATCCACCAGGAGCTGCCATCTACAACGGGAGGTACGATATGCTCCCGAACAGTACCACAGAGCAACGTCGGTATTAGCTTGTTAAGTCAGTCGGCAATTTTGAATGGACAGTGAAAGTTTATTAAATGAAATAAACCGAAGTATAAACTGCAATTTGATCCATCTTTCTACTTGGTCGACCAAAACCAGGTGCTTAATGTTAAAGTATGATTTTCTAATACATATTGCAAATCCCCATACAAATAAACAAACAAACAAATAAATAAATAAATACAAATACAGTCCGGGTATTGATCGTCAATGATTCTTCACCACGTTTCACATAAATATTACAGTAAGATTATAATATATTATAAATATATATATATATATATATATATATATATATATATATATATATATATATATATATATATATAGTAGAAATTTTCGTAAGAACAGTTGTGATCAATTTCTTAATTTAAAAAGTGATGTTGTTATTATTTTTGTTATTGCCAGCATCCTTTATCGGCAACGTAATTATATACAAATTGTAAACTGTTTTATCGTTGTAAACTGTTGCGTTCAATTGATTATTGTAACAGCTCTTAAAATAAAGCTTTTCATTCTGGCATTACATTGTTTGGTGTCTATTACTGTACTAGTCTTAAACGTTTGGATGTGCTGTCTAAACCGTATGATATTTGTCATACTTCTTCAATTATGTTTGGGAATATGAATGATGCATGCATTTGAATCCACGCATTCTTATTTTTCTGATATTTTCAGGGTTATATATAAAAAGGTATAACAGATGTATTAATTTAAATAAATAAATAAATAAATAATATTTTATGTTACAAGCCACACCCAAAAGTTTATCAATTTGTATCTTCTAATTTTCTCGCGGCATTCAAAAATGTACAGTGCCTATAAAAAGTCTACACCCCCTTGAACTTTTTCACATTTTGTTGTGTCAGTGCCTCAGAGTTTCGTGCATTTTAATGAGGATATTTTTCCACTTTTCTACTCAACATACGCCACACTATTAAGGTGAAAAAAACTTTTTTATGGAAAAAATGTATATATCAAAAACACAATTGGATAAGTCTCCACCACCTTGAGTTAATACTTGGTGGAAGCACCTTTGGCAGCAATTACAGCTGTGCCTCTGTTGGGATAGGTCTCTACCAACTCTGCACACCTAGATTTGGTAATATTTGACCATTCTTCTTTACAAAACTTTTCAAGATCTGTCAAGTTTCTTGGGGAGCGTTGATAGAGAGCAATCTTCAAGTCATGCCACATATTTTCGATTGGATTTACACTGTAAAAAATGATCGTAAATTCAACGGTAAAATTATGGTAAACATTGAAGGTAAATTGTCTTCTTTTATAAAACAACAATTTACCTTAAATTTAACAGATAATTACCTTCTTGCTAAAAACAAGAAAATATGTTTATTTTTACATACCATTTCCTTTAACAAAAACCCTGTTTTTTACATAAAGAAAAACCCTAAAAACAAGTATTTTCCGTTGTTTTAACAGACCAGATTTCTTTAAAAAAAACATGGGTAGGGTTGATGGTTATAACTGGAATCCCAGAATTTATTGCATGGCTGTCCTTTGTGTTCCTTCACCATTTTGTGTGTCTTTTTCATGTTTTGTGTGGTATTATGATACTATTTTTATATGGTTTGTTACTGGTAACCCAGTTGCCATTTTTTTTACCATAAAAACGACAGTATTTTTTTTACTGTGTAGGTCGGGGCTCTGACTGGGCCACTCAAGGACATTTACCTTTTTGTTCCTTAGCCAATCCAATGTAGCTTTGGCTGTGTTCTTTGGGTTGCTGTCATGCTGAAAGGTGAACTTCCGTCCCAGTTTCAGCTTTCTTGCAGAGGGCAGCGGGGGGGGGGGGGGGGGGGGGGGTAGCACTTATCCAACCCTTAATAGGTTGGTTCGATACACGTTATATATATATATATATATAGATATATATATATATTTGTAAGTCCAAACAGACGATACCGGGTGCGTAGATCCCCAATTACATGTGATCAGGCAAGTGGCGACAAGGAAACCACTACATAATTCCACTCCATCTTCACTCCATCCACTCCATCTTCAGTGCTGTGCCAAGGTATAAAATACATTTAAAAGGATAATGCATTTGTTAAATTACTCTAACTTTTGTAATTTAAGTAATTTAATTAACCAGCTGTTGTCATTTGATTCTCACTTAGATCAAGGCACAGACATGATGTGAAGTGTAATGTTACTTGTAAGGTTAATTTTCTTCTTAAAAAATATAAGTGGTTTAGAATTAGTTTTCAATTAAAATCCAACACAAAAAATATGCATACAGAATGAAGCACCGCTGGGTATCCAAATAGATAACAATTCACTCTGTGCAGTATTTAAAAGTTAAAAACGTGTGAAGATAGTGAAGTCATTGCACATGAACAGCAGTTATCCAAGAACTGCCACACAATATGGTGTGTTTTTAAAGTATAGCATTAGTTAAAAGTAAAGACAAGTTATGCTTGAAATATTATTAAAAGATGGAATGCAAATATACTGGACTTTGCCCTCCAATACAAACAGAATAAAATTGGCCACAGTATGCTATTTATCAAGATAACTTTTTCTATACTTTTTAAACTGTATTAAACATCATCTTTCTTGCACCATGGTAACATGATGCGCGTCACTGTTGCAGGTCCAATAGGTCCACATGTGCTGGATACATCCACTTGTCTTATTGAACTATATACATTAGAAATAATAATATTAATGGAGTATAAACCTGTTCTAAGGATTAAAGCATCAATATTTGTCAATTTAATTATCTGCAGCCATGAAAGACCAGTGCACAGTATATAATACTAAAAGGATTTGTTGGTCATTCACTTAATAGTAGTTCAAGTTAATTCAGGATATGTAAATATTTCAAAATATTACACTATAGATGAATGGCTAAATCCTGGTCTTATTGCCATTAGACCATATTATTACCTTTAAACAAGGCTTAAAAATCCTAAATACGATTAGCGTCCACACTACACAGCATTTAATACTGTACTCGAGAGCACCTCTGGGGGCAGTCTCGAGTCCAGTTCTAAATCAGGCAGTGCGGGCTGTCAGAAGTGGGGATGCTGTAATACCAAACTACATTTTTTGTGTATCCTCCAATATCCCTAAATGCTGAAGAGAAGGCTCCTGAAGGACTTGCTATCAGTGTGCACCCTGCACATGGTATTCAATTTTATGCTTAAAAAAAAGCTGTTAAGACACCTCTGTTAAACTAGTGCGGAAAATAACAAAAGCACCATGTTATGATTGCAAAAATGAAATGTGAGTAAGTAGGATCGGGGTAGAACAATTCATGTAATTTGTCAGCGCCATTTAAAATAAAATTAAAGAGACCAGAATTAGGCTCAGGCAAGATATGAAGGTAAAACCAAAGATTGTTTTATAATTATGAAACAGAATCAGCCTCAATTTGTTTAAAGGGAGATCACCTGATTAAAAAATAAAACCTGAAAACTTCAAGCCCTACTTGTGTGTGTGTGTGGGCAGGTATTACTATCAATGTAGGAAAAAAAAAATTGAGAAAATGTCCCCACAAAGATAGTAACTCCTGAAAAAACGACGTTTTCGGGGTGTCCCCATTTTGTCAAACGCCTTTTTAAGAACTAAATATGTCTTTAAAAAAAATAAATAAATAAATAAAAGTGCCAAATTGTTTAGTTTGTTGTCGACTTTCACCCTGTGTGGAGCTTTGTTCGACTGGAGTTAGAAATAGAAAATAAAAATATAGTGAGAGTCAATGAGAAGTCCCCACAAATATAAGAATACAAACATGTGTGTGTGTGTGTGTGTGTGTGTGTTTGCATTCACCTTTTCTAAAACAATTTTAGGAGCTCTTAAAATAAACAAATCCCCTGAGCCGGATGAGATCCTCCCAGTAGTACTCAAAGAAATGAAAGAAGTAATTTACAAACCGCTAACCAAGATCATGTAGCAGTCTCTTGACACAGGGGTGGTACCGACAGACTGGAAAATTGCAAACGTAATACCGATCCACAAAAAGGGAAACAAAACTGAACCAGGTAACTACAGACCAGTAAGCCTGACTTCTATTATATGCAAACTTATGGAAACTATAATAAGATCCAAAATGGAAAATTACCTATATGGTAACAGGGTCCTGGGAGACAGTCGACATAGTTTTAGGAAAGGGTGATCGTGTCTAACTAACTTGCTTGGTTTTTTTGAGGATGCAACATCGATAATGGATAATTGCAAAGCATATGACATGGTTTATTTAGATTTCCAGAAAGCTTTTGACAAAGTCCCGCACAAAAGATTAATTCTCAAACTGAACGCAGTTGGGATTCAAGGAAACACATGTACATGGATTAGGGAGTGGTTAACATGTAGAAAACAGAAAGTACTGATTAGAGGAAAAACCTCAGAATGGAGTGTGGTAACCAGTGGTGTACCACAGGGATCAGTATTAGGTCCTCTGCTATTCCTAATCTACATTAATGATTTAGATTCTGGTATAGTAAGCAAACTTGTTAAATTTGCAGATGACACAAAAGTAGGAGGAGTGGCAAACACTGTTGCAGCAGCAAAGGTCATTCAAAATGATCTAGACAAGATTCAGAACTGGGCAGACACATGGCAAATGACATTTAATAGAGAAAAGTGTAAGGTACTGCACGCAGGAAATAAAAATGTACATTATAAATATCATATGGGAGATACTGAAATTGGAGAAGGAATCTATGAAAAAGACCTAGGAGTTTTTGTTGACTCAGAAATGTCTTCATCTAGACAATGTGGGGAAGCTATAAAAAAGGCTAACAAGATGCTCGGATACATTGTAAAAAGTGTTGAATTTAAATCAAGGGAAGTAATATTAAAACTGTACAATGCACTAGTAAGACCTCATCTTGAATATTGTGTGCAGTTCTGGTCACCTCGCTATAAAAAAGATATCGCTGCTCTAGAAAGAGTGCAAAGTAGATCGACCAGAATTATTCCGGGCTTAAAAGGCATGTCATATGCAGACAGGCTAAAAGAATTGAATCTGTTCAGTCTTGAACAAAGAAGACTACGTGGCGACCTAATTCAAGCATTCAGAATTCTAAAAGGTATTGACAGTGTCGACCCAAGGGACTTTTTCAGCCTGAACAAAGAAACAAGGACCAGGGGTCACAAATGGAGATTAGACAAAGGGGCATTCAGAACAGAAAATAGGAGGCACTTTTTTACACAGAGAATTTTGAGGGTCTGGAATCAACTCCCCAGTAATGTTGTTGAAGCTGACACCCTGGGATCCTTCAAGAAGCTGCTTGATGAGATTCTGGGATCAATAAGCTACTAACAACCAAACAAGCAAGATGGGCCGAATGGCCTCCTCTCGTTTGTAAACTTTCTTATGTTCTTATGTTCTTAATTTTATTTATTTTTAGCAATATGGACCTCTATTAATATAGAGCATAACACATTATTTTAAAATAAAATAGAATGCATGCTGGGATACTATCGCATTAATTTCCAATGTTCATTGCGCTGCTAGGAACTGTAGTGTGGACAGGGCCTAACGGGCAGTTCAAGATTAGTTCTAATCCGGGTCTCTGAAACCACATGGACTGAACTACAACACAAAGTGATAAGGTTAAGAAGCAGAATCAATTTTTAATTGTATCTAGTGTTGTCAAAACGCAAATCAGAAGAAAGCGCTGACAAACTCACAAAAAAAATCTTATCAGAGTTGCGTAACTGCAGAAACAAAACAACATTTTTTTTTTTTTTTTTTTTTTTTTTTTTAAATCACACACTCAATATTTCCAGCTGAAGAATAACTTTATTTAGGAGTCACAAAAAATGTATCAATATCACCATGGCGTATGGCACTTTTATGTTCACTAAGATACATTTTTAAATGATGGGATGTTTTACCAATAAGTAAATCACATGGGCATTTAATGATGTAGATGAAATTTTTATTACTTCAGTTTGCAAAACTTCTTATGGGATAACTTTTGACCACATGTGTAATTACCATTAGAAAGCAAAGGCTGGATATGCCATGGTTTAAACTTTAGATATTAAATCTGAGTGCACCAATGAATGGCTCAAATTAATGGATCTTTTAAAAGCAAACTATGGTTAGGGTTAGGGTTAGTTCTAAATGCAGAACCAAGTTTGGGATCTCACAATAAAATGTGCCAGTATTTTAGAAAAACCTCCTTTATTTTATTAGAACGAGTGGTATGGGTACTTACAAAAACAAAATTGTGTTGATAAAAAAAAAAAAAAAATTAGTTTCCTTCAAAAATAATTTAGTTGTTGTATCTGGAACATGGATACTTGGATACTAGAATTACTTAACTGTAATGATTGGGTAGATATTAATAAAATATTTAAATACATATTGCAATACCAACTCTGCTCCAGTCCAAATGAAAAAAAAAAAAAAAAAAAAAAATCATCTATGTAACACCACCGGTTAAAATTTAAAATTTAGAACAATCATAAATAAAAACTTTCTCAACCTTCCACATGAAGATATTTGCATAATTAGGAGCGGAAAAAAAAGAAGAAAATCCTCGAAGAGGTAGCCATGTTCAGTGTTTGGCTACCATCAGAATTTTAAGACCTGCAGGACCTATTACGTACATGCGTTTGCATGTAGTAATTTTAATAAACACCCTAGCACCTGTTCGTAATTGTCTGTGTGATTCTTACCTGCAGTACACTGCACTCACCTGTGCCCACTCACCACTTTGCCACAATCATGTATTATGCATTTCTCTGTATTTGAAGTATTATGGATTTTCTTCTTGTTACTGCATCTTGTACAGCAATCTGTGATGATGGTCCACTATGAAAGACGCTTGTGACAGGAAATGGAGTTGCGGTGACGTCAGACCAGAAGGAGGACGAACAACAAAAGGTAACTGCAGTTCAAAGACGGGAGTGACAAGCAGTCCTCCCCTGGCGGTGGAGGTGGAACCAGCAGGTATTCTACCTCTGCTGGTGGAGGTGGGAGTGACAAGCAGTTCTCCCTTGGCAGTGGAGGTGGAACCAACAGGCATTCTCCCTCTGCTGGTGGGTACCTGGGTTGTGGACGCACCGGCTCCCCCTTCTTGGGCCTTGAATGCATCGACTTCCCCCTCTTGGGCTGTGGATGTACTGACTCCTCTCTCTTGTGCTGTGGACGCACCAACTCCCCCCTCTTGTGCTGTGGACGTTCGGGCTACTCCCACTCAGGTGCAGGACGTTTGGGCTCCTCCCACTCCAGGTCCGTTTCCTGGAAGACCTCCAGGCAGTGGTGCTCCTCATGCCCGTAGCGCATGCAGTTGGTGGACCACTCCTCTTCCTCCCGTGCCTTCCTTCCTCTCTGCCTTCTTCTCCTCAACTCTCCTTCAGTTTCTTCCTCCTGCCACATGGGCAAAGTGCCAGGGGATACATGCCAGGGTTTCCCACTGCTAAAGCACCACTCCTCCCCCCACAGACAGGTGAGGCAGACTTGCTGTGGCTGTTGCTGCTGCAGTGGCTGCTGTCTCCTTCCCAACCTCCTTTTTCCTCCCAACTTTTCTTCTCTTTCCTCACTTCAAAAAAATAAAAACAATTAAAATACCCCCCCCCCCCGATTTTTGACGTCATGTGAGAGAGAGACCAGACTCGCCTCGTGCATCATTTTTTAAACAACACAAAAATAAATAAAATATTTAAACAAAAATAAACACTGCTCACAGAGCAAAATAAAACAATTAAACAAAACAAATCTCGAACACAAAACACTAAAGGTCCGGCTGGGCAGTAGCCGTCACGGTTCCTTTATTTTTAAATTTAACTTTCCTCTTTAAATGAATGAATCTCTCTCTCTTTCGCTCTAGCAACAAATTTAATCATTTAATTAATTCGGGAGATGGCCACCTTCTGCACGAGTTTTTAATGTGGATGGGGCTTCCCATCCACGCTGCAAAACAATACAAAAACAATAGAAAAACAAAACGCCGTCATATATGCAAATATAAAACAACAAACAAAACACACGGCGGTTCGCCGTCCTCATATATATATATATATATATATATATATACACACACACACACACACATATATACACAAACACACACACACACACACACACACACACACACACACACACACACACACACACACACAAATAAATCGTAAAACAGAAATCACGGTACGGGGGCGGAGGGGGAATCCCCTTTCTAAAATAAATACTGAACACTGTACAGGGCTGCTGGTCCTGTTACAGCGCTATATTGATCGATTGATTTAAGACATTACATGTGGTATCAAACGTGTAATATTTTATCTTTTAGAAAATACTGTTAGCTTAATTTTGTGTATAATCTATTTGGTAGAACAATACTGTGTATCTGTTGTGTAGATCCGTTAAAACTTTTTTTCTAAGAAGACTGCAAAGATTTATCCGAGATAATTTTAAATAACTTCAAGTTCAAGCACCTAGCAGTCATTTAAATCAGGACAAAGCGTGTTACCTGGGGGCTACATAACTGCTGCAGTTATTGAAATTGAAGTGAACATGGGGACAGTAACATTACCGTTAGCAGTGCTTGGATCAACCAAGTGTTTGACCACACCAGAATAACCTGACATTTCTGTGAAGGTTTGAAGTGTCAGGAATTTATCACAATGTAAAAGTTCCTGATAAAACAGATTTTTGATACACTGTTTCTGTGATCTCAAAGGTAGAATTTTATGCATTTGCAGCTGGGTTCACAGTCAACAATATGAAGGCATTACAGCAACTGCGTAGCCTCTAAAAAGGTGCGTGTACAATTGTATGTTTAACAAGAGAATGATAGAATACATCTGAATATACAGTTTGAAGTTTTTGAAGTGCAAAGGCAAAATTAACTATTCAGGAGAAGAATCAAATTATTTTAAGGTTACTACTTGGAAGAATAATTCAACTACTTCTTCCTGCAATCAAGATATTTCTTTCTAGTGATATATTATTAAAACTTACCTTTGCCTTTACACTGGATTCAGGGCTCAATGTTTAAATAAATCACTAAACTGGCGTTGAGGTTACTCTTTATATATATATATATATACATACACACACATACATACACATACTCTGTGCACACTCAAACTCGGGGAAGACGTTAAGGAGGACGTAAAGATGTTTCAGACTCCTGTAAGTGCATTGTTCATGCACTGGGCTTGCAACATATCCAGTTGACTTTTAATAATCAAGCTCACACAGAATCATTCGATTTGAAGTTTGAACGAATCAGAGTAGTATCAGTACTCCTTCAATTTATTAAATGCTTAAAAATGGATTCAGTAGTTACAGACTACTTTGAATCCCAGCTGACAGGCAATCTGGGAGGTCCAGTGCCTTAACAAGTATAATAGCATTAGTACGTCAATACACTAATACAAATAGTTATCATATGCTCAGCCTTCAGGCTATAAAATGCAAAAAGCTAACGCACCCACCGCTACATTCTAGAATATTCAATATATCACTCAATACAGCTAAAATATAAGTCCTATACCTTATAGCAATGCAGCCTTATTTAACTGTGCCATTCTCGGACTATGCCTGACCTCTGTTTCTAAAAGTTGGCTGCTCAAGCAGGATCCCCCCCCCCCCCCCCCCCCCCCCCCCCCCCCCGTTTTCTAGCCAAGACTATTGTTTTGATTAGTTTGAAATAGCATTGTAAGCACTACTCCAAAATTCACAGCAGTTCCTGCTTTTTAGTGCAGTAAAACCTTTATATAAACTAAACATTTATATTCTTTAATGGATATTGAATATTGAAATGTCTAAAAGATTTTGTCCAGTTGGAAAAACTTAACTAATTCTTAAATTGATTAAATTAAATGCTCGCTCCTGCTTTTACAGTCTATTTATATTACAGTAGAGCCTTAACAATCAAACACACTTGTTAGTTTAAATATGATGTTTCTTATTAGACACTTAAAACATATTTCTCTTCAGAGAGTTTTGACACTATTATTAGATCAGAATACTTTTTTTTATTATTTAAAACCTCTATGCTTAGCAACAACACAATCAAATAAAACCAAATAGGTCTTTCTAGTTTTAAATATTGTTCTGTTTAAGCCTTTTGTTTTTGCTAATCTGCAATACCTAGCCTCCGTGTTTAGTTCCCCCAGATGCCTGCTTCTTTCAAGGTTACAGGCTTCCAAGAGTGTTTTAACTAATGTTCTTTCAACAATAATAATGTTATTTGTATAACAGTTTAACTTGGAATGATTTTATAACATGTATTTCTAATTCAGTTTCTTCAGTGTAACAGTTGCTCTAGAAATGGTAGCATTATTTTACTGAATTAAGTCTGACCCCTTTCCCTGTTCATACAAAACACAGTTGAAACAGGTTTTAAGACATCCTAGCCTTTTACCCATTTTTTGGTGTTGATCAATATGAGACATGAAGTAATGAAAGTAACAAAAGATACTTTCTCATAAAACTGATACGTTAACAAGGCTTTATGATAAGAGCCTGCCAAGTCTGACTCCTTCCAAAAGTTGCTTTCATAGACTGCTAATAATATTTTCTACTGGTTTTACATATCTATTAGAAAGGAGTATATAGACGATTACTGTAATTATTGACAAAGAGTACATCATTAATATAATTAATACAGGTTAGTTTAAATCATCCATTTCATGTCTAATAACTCAGAATGTTCCCAACAGGATTGGAACTCTGTGCCAGGCTCAGCTCGGACTGGTTCTGCGACGACCGCGACAGGCCTGTGCATCCAGCATTTTACATCACAGGTGTGGGCAACCAGGGCCTTTACTTGATACCTACAAAAACTTCAGTCTTGTTAGCTGGGCTCCCTTCTCTACATTCTCATTCCCATCATTAGTGGGAAGATTTCAAATAAATTAAACTGTTTTCAAAGAGTCTCGGCTGCATATACCCTTCACACAGAAAAGGTGCTTGCACCCTGTACAAGGGAAGACTGGATTTAGGGTCACTCCATGACAAGGTCCTGGATTTGACCTTCACAGTACTTCGAAACTTGAGTTTTAACGGCTTTTAACTCAGGCTCTGGATATTGATTTTATCCAATTTTAACTGGGTGGTTTTGTGAAACATTACTGCCATGATATCAGTGGTAACAGACGACAGACAACACATTGATCACTGCAGGAAATACTAAATGTTTATTTATATTCCACATATCTGACAAAGAGAGCAACAAAGAGACAGCCCGACAGGGACACGGCAGAGGCACAGATAACAATAACCACCACACTGCCTGCCAGGTTCACCAGTGCTCCTAGTCCTGCTCCCACAATGATCTGAGCCAACTGGACCATACAGGTAAGGGCAGCACAGTCAATGCCTTTGCCCCTGCTGTCCTCCACTGGCTTCCCCTCCTGCATTCTCTGCAACTGATAGAAAAAAAGGAGAGCTTTAGGCACATTAAAATGGGCAGTGCCGACAAGAAGGGGGAAAGGGGAGGGGGACTGTATCAGGGCCACTAAAAATACAATAATTTAACACAGTCTGTTTGCAAGGTCAAGCGTCACAATTTTGGGACTTAGTAACTGTGTCTTGTCTGTGGCATCACCATTTTCATTCTCCCTATTTTGACCCCAGCCACAGGGTCCAGATTATATTACACATTCATAATGCTTTAAAATAAACTTAATAGCCTTCAATAGCTTTCTGAAAACATGATTCACAGCAAATCAGAACATGAAACAATTATTTACCGAGGCCCCAAATTTCTTCATGGGCCTGAAAGCAAAAAAATGACCAATATGGGGTTATTGGAAAATGTTACAGTTAATTGTAAAAAATGATATTTTTTATATATATATATATATATATATATATATATATATATATATATATATATATATATATATATATATATATATATATATATACATACACACACACACACTACCGGTCAAAAGTTTTAGAACACCCCCATTTTTCCAGTTTTTATTGAAATTTACGCAGTTTAATGTCTCAATGTACTCTGAAATTAAAGCATAGAACAAATAAACAATTGGAGATAAAAATGAAATCATGGAATCATTTTGTTTAACAAAATTTAATCTAAATTTTTGACTCAAAGTAGCCACCTTTTGCAGATATAACAGCCGAACACACTTGTGGCATTCTTTCTACAATGGAAATCAAATATTGTTCGGAAAGTTCTTCCCCGACTGCTTAAATTTCAATAAAAACTGGAAAAATTGGGGTGTTCTAAAACTTTTGACCGGTAGTGTATATATGATAGATCTAGATATATAATGTTCACAATCCTATGTTGTGTTAATTACAAAGTAATAACCCAGATAAGATTATATCTCGGGATACATATAATGATTTGTAAAGACAGTTTTGAATGAAGTACATCACGAACAAGTATCTCATGAACAACCAAAGGTGAATAAAAAAACGTGACCTGCAATATGTACATATGGATGGCCACGCCCTATATTGATATTTTATACTCTTAGAAAGAATATCTTTACCATGTTTAAGTCCTACAGATACTGTATATGCAAAAATGCTAGGGTGACATATGTACTTACTCATAACCTTGTGGATATGCATCCCCCACCGGGGATAATAAAAGAGCAACAGTGACTGGTAATATGATAAAATCTGAAAGGAAGTTGGGGAATGGTTTCCAAGGACACTAAATGTGTCCTGGTAGTATAGCTATTATGAGGAGTGTCTTTTCACTGTTCTTCCCTGTTCAAATGTTATTATCCCCACAAGGGATGAAATTCCTTCCAAAGTGGATTTAGTGGAGCCACTGTCCGTCTGTACATCACACTTCACACATTTTTCCGTACATAGAGAACCGAGCATCTTAATAAACTTGAAACCAAGTTTCACGACATTTAGCAGAAGTTAGATGGGGTATCAGATTCAGTCCGTCTATACACCTGTCAATCTGTAGCTCACCTACATGTTGGCTGTTTGCATAAATCTGGAGCTGGGATCCAATTGCCTTGTCACTAGGGACAAACACTACTTCACATATGTTGTTAAGAGTACCAGATTCTGGAGATATATTGAGGTATCTGTCTGTCTGTTCATCCATCTATCTTTGTCACACATTTTTGCTTATATCTGGAGAACCATTTCTGATGCATGTTACTTTTTTAGTATTTACCTTACTATGTATTTAATCAGAGTGGTTCTGGATGCTTTTGGTCCAGTGTGGAATTCTACTTTTTCAATCAATTGCCTTCACCTGGCTTGGAGCCTGCTTTACTGGAGATCCTTATCTGCCAGCCACAAATTTTCTGACCTACTTACCTCTTCCTCTTGGTGATACTCAGATATCAGATTATAGGGTATGGTATAGAGAGTGCTGGACATCACACCAAAAACTGTGCACAGAGTCAGAGTGGAGTACACACTGGGGAAGAGTCCAATCAAACCAGTTCCCAGGCCAAAGAGGAAGTAGCCAGTAAAGTAGAGTCCTTTTAATCCTATGTAGGGTAAAAGTATCTGCTGGATATCTGAAAAGAACCATAAAAAAGTAAACGCAATTAGCACTTAAAATATGGTGCAGCTCCTAGCTCCTGCAACGGAACATAAAAGGGAATCAAGTGTCATGATCTTGTTTTTATTTTGAACAAATACATGAAATATTACACTAAATAGAACCACACGTATTATATTGAATTGTTTAAGTCATTGGTTTCGCCTCATTTACAGTTTTCACTGGCTGCCATGTCAACCAAATTTGACTGACATAATACTTTACCAGTCGTAAAACAATGAGAGATGTGCAGCAAAAGTAAGAATTAGGAATGTAGCTTTGCTTTGTTTACAATGGAATACAGAAGGAAAAAAAAAAGCCTCCAATGGCAGGAGATAATGACGGGGAATCACGACATGCAATGGTGTACACAGGTGAAATCACTTTCTCAACTGTATTCACTGTAAGAGTGAAAACATTGTGGTGTATAAGAAAGCCCCCTTGAGATATAGCTTGAGGGTTTATTAGTGGCACACCTCCCTATAAATTGTTAATTCCTGAACCTTACACATTTTAACTGATTATAGCATGGACAGAAATAAGCATAACATGCTTATAAATACAGCTTGACAAAGACTTACAACTTTATCAGAGAACATTGACTGTGTTTCACTGTATAAACTAGCTTTTTTGACAGAGTGAAAAAAAATGTTGAGCCTGTAGGTTATGACAGAATGTTATCACAGATCTGACAGACTGTGATAGATTAAGATTATGATTATTTAGGAGATTTCTCAATTGAATTTTAGGTATCTTAAAACACATTTAGATGTAACCTGGTCGCTGGTTCTTCCGTGGATGTGTGCAGCTGGGACACAGAACTGGAGATGCGTTGCTAGGCAACCAATTGAGAAGGTCCATATTGGCTGGGGGGGCAAGCCTGGGGAGCATGCACACAGCTCAAGGCTAATGCACCACCATGCTACACAGACTGGTGTTTTGTTTACATCGAGGAGGAGAGCGTTCTCGCCACAGGATAAATACTACAGAACCCTTCAAGTGCAACACGCCGTTTGTGAAGGCTCTGCCCAGTCAGGACTGTAGTAAAGACCTGGAGTCACTGGGAAGATGGGACTTTGGGAGCAACAGCAGTAGGTTAGTTTAGGGGATGTTAATCCCAAACAGTAAAAAGAGGGTAACGTTTAATGAGGCTAGCGCTTACCCCGTGTGGCAAACTTATTTTTCAGCTTTGTTGTTAGCTCAGCTGTTAGTCACAGCAAAGTAGGCTGAACCGTCTTTAATTTTCTGACTAAGTGAAAATTGTGGGATTCCCACAGTCACACAGTGAAATGCAAGCCCTGACTTCATGAAAAGCTATGAAAGCAATTACTGTACTTCCTCAGTCACACCACTACACACAAAAAGCAGTTCTGCGATTCTTTCTGGGTTCCCATCAGCAGCTGTTTAATAATGATCGGGTTAAAAGGACAGAGCCAAACAATAACTACAAAAAATATTACCAAAATATGTATTACCAGCACTTCTTAAATTCCCTTTGTGAAAGAAACACACATTAGGGTAAATGTGTATTGGATCTAACAACCCCCCCCCCCCCCCCCCCCAACACCAACAAGTCAAGATTAAACTAAGATACTGAATTCATGGCACTACTTACATGAGTATAAGGCAGAAGAAATAGCATTAATGCACATGCCCCAACATCCAATCTCTACCCCCCTTTCGTAGGTTTGGTATGCTGTTGAATTATGTTCAGCATAAGGGTCTCCTTTATACACTATCTGAAATGTTAAAACATACATAAAATTGATTTAATGAATAAACCACACAATTAGTTTAATCAATTCATTTTTTTTTTTTTTTGTTATTCTTTTATCAATTGAAATTAGTAATAGCTGCATTACCTGGCCCATAAAATCAGTAAAGAACAGCATATTGCAGAGAAAGGCTGTCCATCCAATGAGGTGACTGACACAGAGACAGCGATAGTGAACAGGCATACTGTACATGGCAGTCACAAGGGACTTCAGGGTCACCCGCCTCTGAACCTGACAAACAATAAGAGGTACACTTCAAGAAGCAGATAAAGCAGCTGCCCTCTACAACAGAGAATATGAAATTGAATTGACCATCAAGGGGTTTTCACTTTTTGGGCACCACTTTAATGAACAGCCAGACTGTGAATGTACTAAGTATGGCTTCTTGGAGTAATGCAAAAAATACAGGATGTTCTACTCCGTTTCCTTTGGAATGGCCTGGAATGTACTTGTACAGGTTCGGGTAATTGTGCGAGGAATTCTCCTGCGTGCGGACAAACCATTTCATTTCAGTCACTCTGTCATCCCCAATGCTGCTAACACAAACTGCCTTCAGACACAGTCTACATGAAATCATCCCTTTGCCTGAACTTATCAGATGTACAATGGTATGTGAAAGGCAATCAGAATATACACATGCAGTCTATTCATATTTCCCAGTCAAACAGGACATTTTTGGTTAAACGTTTAGCCTTGGTTGTAAAATAGGAAATAGATGCCCCAAGTTGATAATCTGTCTCAATACTGTCATTTAATAAACACACATACTGTAGCCTACAGATTTTTCACTTTATATAAACATTTTTTAAAGAAAATCCATTCAAATCCAAAAAAACGATTTTAACCCATTTTCCTTTAATGTGACAAAAAAGCTACCTCAATGTTTTACAATAACAAGACCTGGATTGTTTCATACAATCCAGGTAGTAATGAAACACTTAGTAACCCACTTATAGCTTTTGAGTCAGAACTATACCAAAATGTAGGCAGCATAAACAAAAGCACAGCCCAGCACTTTGATTTTAGTTAAACTGATTCAATGACTGAACGCAGTTCAACTCGGTAGTCGGGCCGGGTTGCAGAAATTGAAGTGAATAAGATCACCATACAGTACTACTTTGAGCTTTAGCCCAACAGTTCTCCAAACTGTTTTTTTCATTATTAACATGGCTGTCTATCGATTAATTACACAACAAGCATGCCAGGGTACAGAGAACATACAAAGTCTCATTTTACATCACTGCAGCATTGCAAAACTCTGCATTAAAGAATTCAGACTTAGTAAAATAAAAATGACACGAAATCCATCTTATACGCCAAAGTTCATTATTTTTCATGTTTGAAAACTAATTTTCATGAAATTACTGACGGATTAATAAAACAGAGACCTAACCAGTAGTGCCTGAGATGCAGCAGTGGAAAAGGGTCCCCTTCCTTTAATGTATGTTACCGAACAGTGCTGCACCACATTGCTTCTAATAGGCTCTCGTTAATTCTTAAATACTTCTGCATGAAAAAAAACATTAACATATTTGACCAAGCAGATTTTATAGTAAAGAAGTGACAAACCCAAACGTTTCTGGAAAACAAAAACTCCTGGAAATGTATATGAAATGTGAATACAAAACAAGTTACCTCTTGGTTTGGTTGTTTAACGCTGGGTGTAATCAAATTGGTTTCGCTCAGTGCTGAGAAAGACCTGGGTCGTATGTCTGGCTCATGGTTACCATTTGGCATTTTGACCACAGCCCCATAACCATTACTGTGGATGTTGGGCTTTAAAAGTAAGGATGTGTCAGACACTTTATTCAGAGAATCTTGTTTCCCCAGCGGAACTTCTGGGATGCTAAACAGGTGCACAGTCAGAAATACCCCCAATATGATGGCTGAAAAAAAGTAGATAACTTGATATTCCGACCCCAGCAGAGTCCCCAGGGCTGTGTGTCCCCAGTCCATAGCTCCAATAAAGTACCCAAGAGCACCGCCTAGACCTAAAAAGGGGGAGAATACACAAAATAAACACATAAAAAAACACCTTTACTTTTCCAAAGTATTTGTCATTCTGACTGTAGCAAATTCTACATGTCAAATAATTAGTGTTTAGAAAGACTTTCAGAAAAGGTATCGTTAAGAAAAAAAACAAAAACATTCTAAGATAAAGGATATAGAAAAGACACAGAAACAAAACAGACGGATTGAGTGTTTAAGTTATGGATCAAGAAATAATATTAAAAAAAAAAAAAAAAAAGTTACCATGATACATTTTACAGTTCACCATGCATTTACTCTGTTTTTATTGTTAACCATATTTTTTACAATGCTTTACCAGACTTGCTTTCAATGGTTGCCTATGCATTGCCAGGTTTTCAATATAATTTTTACTGTGTCTTACAACACTGTGCTTTTACTCTGGTGTACTGCAGTACACTGTATAATAGTCTCACGTATACTGTTAGGCTATTGGTTTTCATAACCTTGGTACACAAAGGGACAAATTAAATTATATAAAACGACAGTGATATTTATATCCACTTCTTTTCAGCTCATTAAAATGGTCTAAAGGGGTTTTATGGGCATTTTATTGATTTGGTTTAAAGGCATTCATTCTGCTTGTCAATGCAGCATGTCATTAATTCTTAACCAGATTTATTCTTGTTGTAAGACATGCAATGGCTTCTAAACTGTTGTGATATAGGTTTATTACCTTACTTACTTGTAGACAACTTCTGTAAAATGTTATTATAACAAATACACCATTTGAAAAAGTCAATTGCTTTGAGACCGTTTACAGTATCTTGGTCTTGATAAGAATTCAATAACACCCTGACATAGATAGCATTACAAAATTGCACAGAAGAATTAATAATTAAATATGTAATCATAAATAAGCAATTCTCCAGATTAATACAAAATGACACACAGATGGATGGATAAACGGACATACAGAAACTCCCCTATCTCCCCAGAACCCAAGGTTCTCAATAACTTATGCTAAATACAGTAGTGTTAATAAACAACTTTCATAACAATTGGTGTAAACGGTTCTCCAGATGCACGTAAAAATATAAATGCCATACACAGATGCAAGGACAGAGCCACACCTGTTTATACCTAGAATCTGCCGTCCTCAGTAAGTTATGCTACATAACATTAACAAGCTTTGGGACAACTGGAAAAGCAGTTCTCCAGACATATACAGCACAGTGCAATGGTAAGAAGTAAGGCTGGGAATTTGTCACAAATTTGTACCAAAAATAAAAAAATAAACAAATAAAAAAAAAAATATATATATATATATATATAAAATCAATCAGAGCATTCAGGGTAGATTTGTTCAAAAAATGTAGGGAATGTGTGCAACATCACAGGGATGAAAATTCAACCACGTCTTCAAATGTATGGTTTTCACGACATCAATGTGAGCCGAAGTGAACACTGTTACATTGCACATCGAACAAAATAAAACCCTCCTTTCGTGAAATGAAAATATACTTGCAATGTGGGAAAGTACTAAGTTAAGGTGTCAATGCCATGCAGCTAGGTTTATTTATTTATTTTTAAAGTGGAATTTCAAGTAGAGTTGGTAAAAATGAAATGCTCTCCTAAAATCAGTAATCACATATATCTCAGAATCAGTGACACCAGGGACTTAATCCTAAGCTTTCATCTGAAACTGGGAGAAAAGTTCTGTCACCCAAATCTTATTTACAAACTAAACACTGCAGAAATCAAGACTTAATGAAAGTAATGTGTAACTCAAATACTGCCACCTTACTGCCACAATACAATTCCTTAGCATCATGCTGGTTATAAACATGTGCAAATTATTTATTTTCTGGTCTTAGTATTTCATTCATACAATTACCATTGCAGTAGGCAAGTTACAAAGAAAAACATAGAATAAATTAATTTAAATTTCATTTGAAAATACAAAAAAACTAATCATTTCCAAAACAGATTGAACATTGTGTTTCAGTCATTGGTTGCATCCAGGATAATAAAAGTTTGTATTGCCATTGATGTTTATGGGGAAACACATCCATTACATACACCGTAAAAGTCGTTCATCTTATTGTTGCAGGTGACACCAGCCAGACTACAGCCTAGCAGCCCGTGCAGCTACTGTCTGTAACTTGCAGGGCCTCTCAAGTTAGAATAAATAGATTCATTCACTGACTTTTCAAATCGGGTGCAACATTGCTGCTACCTGACCTGAAAGAAAAAACAATACTAATTCCGGGATGGCAGCAAAGAATCTAAACATTTTCACTTGGTTTTGTATTAGGTATAGTCAAGTTTATATTTTGTTTTTGTATTTGTTTAAAATTTGACGTTGATTTCCATATACGATACTTCAATACAGTGGCTTGCAATATACCAAGACACTATAAATAAATAGGCTATATAAAAAATGAATGCAAGATCCCAATAACAAAACATGTTTGCTAATTGTAAAAATAGCATATTTATGAAAGAAATACATTACAACTGAAAAGTTAAAATGCACAATAAGGTTACTGAAGCTGATAAGATACTATGGATTTCTAATATTAGGGACTATACCATTTACACATGTTTCTCCTAATCTCTAAAGAACTGTGGTATAGCAGAATGGCATCTCATTAAAGCGCCTAGTTTGACCTGACCCTTATTACAGCAATACTGTTACTGACAACAAGGACTGCTGCTTAGTATGTCAAATTAATGTAAAACCATTCTGATGGTTATTACACCCCAAGCTTCTATACGAGAATGTTACTTCCAATCTTGATTAATAATCTCAATGACATTAATAGAACAATTAGAAGAAAAAATAAATCATATTTAAAATTGCATAAGAACATGCCGATGCTAAATTCCTTTATACAGGATTGATTACATGGTGACATTTTGTTACGATACAGAGCTAGTTGGCAATGTAACATTGTAAAACATCACAACAGCTTCACACATGAAAGTAAACCTAACCTTTAACCTGGCAAACGCACTGTGCCCAAGAACTGGTCGTGAAACTCTGTTCTGTTACATCACAATGGGGCAGCAGATCTAACAGACATTACATATCACAGGTGCCTGTAACATGAACACAGCAACTAATTCCCAAGATCTAGCCTTCAATAATGTGAAATCAGTACCATAAAGTAGGTAGTTGTGATCAACATTCACAGAATGAGGAATGGTTTCTCACTGTATTCAGGCAAAGAAAACTGACACCAACTAATTATATTTAAAGTGTAACTCTGAACACTGAAGCTTTATGCCAGAGTAACATTTTCACATCATCACTAGTGCCCCAAAGCTGCAGTACATGCCATACTGTAACACCATATGAAACCCTCAAAAGCATTATCCAAGCTAGCTAATCAGGAGTTGAATACCCTGCAGGGGAAAGAAAAAAAAATCACAATCCCAGCACATGACCAACTAGAGGATAAGAAACCTTTGTACAAGTCTCCCAGTCACTATCTCCAGATGAATCTGCTGCACACTTTTCTTCACAAATGTAATCTATTCATTCCCATTATACTGTAGGATATCGGATTAATAAAAACATGTGAAAGAAATACAAAAGGAAAAGGAAATTCAAAAAGGGATAAAAAGCAATGGTTGAAAAATGGTTCTTTTAACGCCACGGTCTGCAATGTTCAATTTAGCACCATATGCTCTGTATAAAAAGATTTTAATGAATGGTGTTTTTTTTTCTTCTTCTTTCTGTCAGGTAGCCACTGAAACCTTATTATAAGTCACAATATATATCCATAATAAAATAACACAGGGAAGAAAAATAAATCATACTGTAGGTTCTACAAGGGGCGTGATTTATAATAAATGTTAATTGAAGATGTACAAAGAGGTTGGTGGGGTATACAGTTGAGATGTTTAAAAAAGTAAACAGCTGCTTACCAGTTAGAAGGGCATGATAATGAAGCCCCCGCTCTTTATCCTGATGACAGCAAACATCAAACAGATAAGCCTTTATAGGTCCATCAATAAAATCTGCTGCAAAGTCAAAAAGCACTACTCCCAGCATCACAATCGCTATGGCCCAGGTCTGCTTTACAGTTTTATCACTTACAATGGCTAAAAAAAATAAATAAAAAAAAAAAAAGACACCTTAGCATTATTGGATACAATTGTACAGAAACGTGGTTTATCTGGTGTCCCTATGTACACAGGTACTTCATCAGTGTGTTTCTCCTGTGTTAATATTGTATTTCTTAAACTATTACATTGTGTAGAAAATCCATGTTGATCTTAAATGGGCTTGCTTTTGCCAAAATTAATGCAGCTATGTCTAGAGGACTGCCATAAGGGAGTTTGCCATTGTAAAAACTATAACAATTTAAAGTTGGCACACATTTGCTACTTCTTTGCCAACCTATTACAGTATGTATGACTACCAGTAATGCTAATGTAACAGAGATTTGTGGAACACAAAGACTAAATAAATTAAGTACATTTCCAAGATTAATGGCAAAAATGACTGTGGCTGGTTTGTTAAACATGATAAAATGCTAAATTGGTTTAATTATAAGAAAATAAACACTAAATTTGCACCTGTGCTATAAAGGTTAATGATTTCACTCATTTTGCATGAACCCAGTTAGTAACTAGTCCACAATACAGTACTACATAACTATTCACATTTTATATGGAAGCACATGCATTATTGATATTATTAATCAGACATTGATTTATTTTGCACTGTAGAAAACCCCAATGATGTTTGCGCCCCCCTTTACTATAAGGTACATCTTGAACTTTACTAACAGTACAGACCTACGTTTCATACCAAACTAATGTAGTCGTAAAAGTCTCGTCTTAACCCACAGTCGAATTTAATTGCATTGCCTGGTCACAGCACACCGGCATAATTCAGAGGTAGCATCACATTGCTTGTAGTATTTGTAAATCTAAGACGTTATATACGTGTTCACATGTCACCGGATATAAAACGTTTTATTTCACTTGCTTTTTTACTGTCTTTACAAAATAAAGTACTTGCCTGAAACCACGGCGTCTCCATTAAGATACATAGTCATTCCTATCAACATCATGATACCCAAGGTAATAATATAGGGTCTTCTTCTGCCCCAACTAGATTTGCAGTAGTCACTTGCAGATCCAATTACTGGCTGCAGAATGAAACCCAGAATTGGGCTTAGAAGCCACACTAAGCTGTAAAGTCTTTTGGGGAGTCCGACACTAAGCAGTACCGGGGTCACAAACGCGGCTTCCACTGCATAGCAAAATTCCCTTCCAAACATCGCCATGCTGTGCATTAACAATCTACCCGTCGACCTTCTTGGGGGTTCCACAGCACAAATAATTTCCCCGGTGGATTCAGCTAATTGTGTTTGGCAATCCACCGTGTAGAGATCCATGGTTGTGATTTGGACCTCAGTCTGGGATAGTTTTGCAAGTTCCTTTTCAGTTTGGAGAGTCATGATGTAAGCCCACTGCTTGGTTCCCCTTGTCTGGCAAAAAGAACTACAGTGAAACAAAACTGAGTTTTCTTCATTAGTGCGTGCATAATCAAATTTTTTATCCTTGAAGCTAATTTGTCAAGGCGGGGGAGTTCATCAGATGAGTGAAAAGTTCCTCTTTTTTTCTGGATGGGTGGAAGGTCACGTGTTATGTAAGGGCTTATCCTTCACGCGTGATAAAGATTTACTTTGCTGGGAGAAGGAACCGTAGCTAAAGTGACAGGCAACCAGTATTTTTTTATTTTTTGTTTTAAATAGCCTTTGTTAGTTTATATATATATATATATATAACATAGAGAGAGACAAAAAACTAAACACAAAAAGATTTCAGGTGTATAGCCATAACGGTTCCTAAGATACCAAAATCGGCACTCAAATGCTCAGTAACCCTTTCCACATTACATGTGTGGTTCATGTATTGAAGTAATGATGAGTCTTAATCAATTATTTTAAATTGTTTTTAATGTAATGTATCATATTTTTTCACCATTTAGAAAATAGTATACACATATTTATCACCAGTACATTGGGTGCAACTTTGCTGTGACTTCTAATTTTTCCTTGTGAACTGTGAATTGTTTTTTCTTTTAAGAGAAATTGGTTGCCTGTTTCCAGTTTAAGTTTGCAAAAATTATGTGTAACAGTAAATGTAACTCTTTTTGACAGGAAAAGACCCATCAGATTGCAATTGATTGCACACATACCAAAATCTGACAATGTACCACTTTCCGAAAATTACACAGGACATGTTTCTGTACATGTACCACATTCTGACAAAGTACTACCTAGCACTACATCAGTCTTTCACAGTGATCTTGGTCACAGGTTAATTTATAGTAAAGTGTAATTGATTTTAAACCTACTGGTACACAGTAAGGTTAATAGCTTGCAGTTTGTGCCATTTTTATGCCACTACCAATTCAATCAAACAAGGACAGAGGAACATAAGAAAATGCACTAATGAGAGGAGACCATTCAGCACATCAATGCTCGTCCACAGCACAAACAATTGTGGAACTCATTGACCTTTTCTATTAGAGAAGCTGCTTCGGTAAATATTTTTAAGTCAAGATTAAATACTTACTTTTGCAGTTTAGCCTTTTAACCCGACTTAAAATATACTTATTTGTATCTATTTTATTTGTTATGATATTGTATTTTATGATTCTTATTAATTTCCTGTTTTCTTCAGTGGTTTGTTGATATTATTATTATTATTATTACATTTTCCTACTTCTTGATATTGCATACTTCTTTATGTTTTAACCAACATGCAAAGCGCTTTGAGATACTGTGGTATGAAAGGCTCTATATAAATAAAATTAATTGAATTTAATTGAATGAATAGCTGGTTGATCTCAAAACATTATCAAGTCAGGTCTTAAAAGATAATCCACATCATTGCTATGTAACCCGTTGCAAATTCTATTTCTCACCACCAGTTAAAATCTGTAAAGGCTGATTGCTGATGTAAATGAGATAAAACATGGTTTCTAAAACCAGCGTGCTTTGACAGATTGAACAGCGTGAGTTTTTTTTTGTTCCCACTGGTGTTCATGCTGACACAGCTGACAAAAAAAAGCTATGCACTCAAAAGATGAATTAATCTAGGGCTAAAAAACACATTTAGTCAGTCATGCAGAGCTATTTGTTATGGTTTTATGCAATTCGCAATTATTAAAGAACCACATGAGAAATACAATTTTATAGTAATATGAAATTCAACAGATAGGATGAGAAGCAGTATAACATAACATTTGAAAATCCCATAGTTTCCAATGTATTCCAATATACAGTGCTCCCCTATATAAGGCAACCCTTTATACTGCAGAACAGGTTATAAGGGGCTATGGTCATGCCTCCTATTTGCCCTATAATGCCATTACACTAACACTAGTATTGTCTTTATAAGGTGGAACACAAACAGCAGGTTCTCTTAGCTATGACTCCTGACTACAGCGCTATAAAGGGGAGCACTTTATGTGGTCACATGACATGTCATCCTCTAGCTCTATGTAAAATATAGGTGAGTTTTGCAACTATTCAGCAACAATCATGAGAAAGCTGCCTCAGTGACTTCACAAGGGGATAATAGATAGTGTGTGCTTGTGGAACCTGCTCTTTCTCAACACAGTAGCTGCATTTACCAAGTGTACATCAAGACATTCTTCCACGTACTCCTGGAATGGCAAATTAATTCATCAATACATAAATCTTCAGCATTGAACATACCTGGTTTCATTTAAACAGTGTTAATAGTGGGTAGGACTACTCAATGTATATCCAGAATTAAATTCTGCCTAGACTTTTGGTTGTACACTGAGGACCTTCAAATTCTAATTTGACCAGTTGCCATTATGAGACATGAGTGACTCAAGCATTTCTGTTTATGCATGGCCTTCAGCTGTTTAAACATAACACATTCTGTTTAATGAGTGTTTAGTTAATGTAATGTCTCATTCATCTTTAGCAAAGTCATCCCAATGTTTCTGTAAACTGTTTTTGCTGGTACAAATCACATGATCAGCATGCAGCACAAACTAACATTATTATTTAACACCCAAGCAAACAGTTTTCCAGAAAAAAAAGTTTGTTAAACAAAGTTTAATAGATAATAAAATAACAGCAGTCATGCAAATATGGATATATTGAAAGACATTAATAACTTCCAAGATTTCCATTACATGAGTGTAGATGTTAAAACTTCATGCTGATTTGAACTTGGCTCTTGCCAAGATAAGCACCAACTAAGATGTAGCTTTACAGTAAACTAATGTGATCCATTTGCATCTCCATCCATTTGCGTTTCTTTCCTTCTGATGATGTTGATATCCTTCTGCCTGGTGTTGATGGCTGAAGTGTAATGCTGGATCCAGGGATCAGCTTATTTTGCCTCCCCAGCGCATCAGCACACACAACGGCTGCAATGCTGGCTCCGGGGACAACCCAGTGAGGTCTCCCCAGCGCATCAGCATGACAACCGTTTGGATTGACCTAAGTAGGGTATATCTCTGGGGTCTTCAAGTGGGCTCCTTCCATCCTCTGTGTTTCATTGACTAGCCCACGACACCTCAAGAGGGCTTGACAGTGATTCTGGTGTCCCATCATCACATGGGATGGGATACTTTTGGTGAAGATTAAAGAACATCTACAGTAAGGAAATGTATTTATTTTAAGTTATTCAGGATAGTATTTGTTGATAAAGTTGAAAATGTGGGTCTGATACATAACGCCATTTATAATTTAACTGGGAGCATTTTACCAAATATGATTTCCATTATTAGAAAATATAAGTGATTTACTTGATATTAATAGAGGAATTCTTCTTTGTATATACTATGAATATTTAAATGACATTTAAAATGATATAATTGTATTCATTTTATTGTATCATTTTGTGTTATTTGTGTTGTGTGAAAAATAAAATATGCAGACGGGTATCTTATACTTAGCCTTTTACTTCTATAGTGTATTTTTTATTCTGTAAAAAAAAAAAAAAAAAAAAAACCCATTTGTTTGGGGTGATCTAATACAAAGCTATGGTACAATCCAAGCAAACTTTATTCAAAGTCTTACAAAAGCTGTGAAAATGGAAACAGTTGTATTTTTTGCAATATTTTTACAGAAATAAAATAATACCATTTTGTATTCCAAAATAAGAAATGTAAGGTTTTACTTCAGGTGGAAATTTGCAAAATGTTTTGTTAAAGTGAGGTAGACCAATAATTGTACAAAACTATGGGAAAACAACTTACCCTAAACTACCTTCCGAGTTGATTCTCATTGATTTTGTCACATTTACATTACATATATATAAAAAAAAACATAACCTCTTGGCACTAACAACCTTATCATAGGTATCTTTCTTGTTGAATATGGCTTTTGGGAAATGTTCAAAGCATGTATGTTGTGCTCGCAGGAAAACAAGTCAGTCTAAAAAAGACTGAGCTGTGTGTATTCTGACCCAATGTAATAAAAGGTACTTACAAGACATAACTACAAAATATGTAAGGAACTCATGTGCTTGTACCTACATGAGGCCGCTGGGAAAAATCTTATTCTAGTTTTATTTTCACTAAAATAGTACAAATTGCACATTGGAACGCTGAAACTACAGAATGCTACCTAACAATACTGCATGGTTGCATTTTCTTACTCTCACACATTATTACTACTGATGCTGCAATCATTTTTAGGAAGCAATTTCACACTGTTAAACCGATGTTATACAGCAGTTGGCCTCTAGAAGCTTTCGCTTCAGAATCATTAACCACTGACCAGTATATTCATAATGTAAGTGTTAAGGTTATTTACATATAGTGGTATCTAGTCATTGAGATCTGAAAACAAGGACAGCTTTTCATGTTTTGGGGGCACTTTACTGGTACACAAATGTTCAAAGTGCAAATCTGACATGAATGGCTTCTTAACACTATCAAAACTGCAGACTCTGACTGACAGCCCTTTATAGAAAAACATGCCTGCTTTTTACTTGAAGCATTCCTTTGAAATGTCAGCTGTCATACTGAACTGGAAGCATTCTTTTGACATAACATTATCCCTCTTCACATTTCTATTTACATCATGCCAGTTGGCACGGCTGGTTAGATATACATATTGTTCAAATGATATCTGCTTCATTACATTATCAAAAAAATAAAAGCAAGTAATACTCAGCACTTAAATATTACATTTATATCAAATATTGCCAGTGTTCTTTTAAGCATACAATAGTACATATTTCCATATTAATTTCCATCTTAAAACACTGTTCCAAGATATTATGCAGCTATTGATGAAATATGTTCCTTCTTATTGTTTGACTTCTGCTTAAAAATGCAGTTTCCAATCAGAACCCATCAATTCTTAATTGGATTAAGAAAATTCAGTGAATTTGGTAGAAAACCCATTTCTCAGTTTTCAAAACAAACCAATTACAGATAACCCTTGCCCTCTTGTGGTGTACTATCTGTCATCCATAGACAGATGCATTTGTAAGTGTGCCAAAAATGAATCTTACCTTAAGGGCCTGAATGCTTATGCAACCAGTAAATTCAATTTTGTACATTTTCTTTGCAAGTTTTGCTAACATTTAACCTCCTTTTCATATAACAGTGTTCAGTTTAACCACTACAGCTTTGAATATAAAAAAGTTAATTTGAAAAACTGTGCACACATTATTTATAATACAACAAAATATGAAATTATTAGTAGGGGGTGAATACTTATGCAAACAACTATATATACAATGCCTATAGAAAGTCTACATCCACTTTTTTTCACATTTTGTTGTGTCATGCATTTAAATATGGATTTTTTTTTCTACTTATCTACACACCATACTCCACACTGTTAAGGGGAAACAAGTTTTTATTCAGAAAAAAATTATATATATTAAAAATACAGAACTGAAAGATCATAATTTGTTAAGTCTCCACTTCCTGAGTTAATACTTGGTGGAAGCACCTTTGGCAGCAATTACAGCTGTGAGTCTGTTGGGATAGGTCTCTACCAACTTTGCACACCTAGATTTGACAATATTTGACCATTCTTCTTTACAAAACTGTTCAAGCTCTGTCAAGTTCCTTGGGGAGCGTTGATGGACAGCAATCTTCAAGTCATGTCACAAATTTTCAATTCAATTTAGGTCGGGGCTCTGACTTGTCCACTCAAAGACATTTACCTTTTTGTTCCTTAGCCACTCCAGTGTAGCTTTGGCTGTGTGTTTTGGGTCGTTGTCATGCTGAAAGGTGAACTTCCGTCCCAGTTTCAGTTTTCTTGCAGAGGGCAGCAGGTTTTCCTCAAGGACTTCTCTGTACTTTGCTCCATTCATTTTTCTTCTATCCTGACAAGTGCCCCAGTCCCTGCCAATGAGAAACATCCCTATAACATGATGCTGCCACCACCATGCTTCACAGTAGGGATGGTGTCCTTTGGGTGATGCACTGTGTTGGGTTTGAGCCAAACGTAACGCTTTGCATTTAGGCCAAAAAGTTCCATTTTAGTTTCGTTAGACCACAAAACTTTTTGCCACATGGCTACAGAATCTTCTGAGTGTTTTTCTATATACATCAAATCTTCCTTCTTGCCATCCTACCATACAAGCCATATTTGTGGAGTGCTTGGGATATTGTTGTCACATGCATATTTTGACCAGTCTTGGCCATAAAAGCCTGTAGCTCTTGTAAAGTTGCCATTGGCTTCTTAGTAGCCTCTCTGATCAGTCTCCTTCTTCCACTTCTTAATAATCGTCTTGACCATGCTCCAAGGGATATACAGGGCGTTTGATTTTTTCTTTTTATACCCATCCCCTGATCTGTGCCTTTCAACAACTTTGTCCCGGATGTTCTTTTGAAAGCGCCTTGGTGCTCATGGTTGTGTCTTTGCTTTGAAATGAACCACCCAGCAGAGGGAACCTACAGGAACTGCTGATTTTTTCCCTGAAATCATGTGAATCACTACAATTTAACATAGGTGGAGACCACTTAACTTGGTTTGTGATTTTGAAGGCGACTCTGGGGGGGAGTGGGGGTGGAGGACACTTATCCAACCAAGCTATTTCAGTTTTTATGTTTAATTAATTTTCTACAAATTTCTAGAATAGTTTTTTTTTTACTTGGAAGTTGTGGGGTAGGATGTGGAGATAAATGAGAAAAAAATAAAATATTTTAATGCATTTTAATTCCAGGCTGTAAGGCAACAAAAGGTGAAAACTTTGAAAGGGGATACAAACATATACAAACACACACACACATACATACAAATATATGCAACAGGCTTTATATAGGCACTTTCTATAGGCACTGTGTGTGTGTGTGTGTGTGTGTGTGTGTGTGTGTGTATATATATTGTTTTAGAGGAGTTCCCGCCCTGCCTGTGGTTTACTGTGAAAAAAGAATTGCCGCGATGACAGGGGACATTAATATGAATGGCTATGTACATGCATGCTGAGCTTTTGTCACTGCGGTGTGCTATAGTGCAGCATTCAAATACAGAGCCAACTTGTGATTTTTTAGAAAAAAAGAGCTAAAAACAATTTGCAGTAATGTACCGCTGAACTCAAACCAAAAGCCCAGAACAAACTGAAAAAGTTACCTGTCTGGAGTCTGAACAAATAAAAAGAGGAGCAGCACTTTAACGCAAACAAGACAACCTTTGCAGATAAGTGACGCTGTTAGTTGTTTTGTTTCATCTGGTCGATGCTGCAACTTTGTTTAGTTTAGTTAGGAACTGTGGAGTTAGCCTGTTTGCGTTTGGTGATTTTAAGAATGATATTGGTTTTGATATTATTGTTATTATCTTACGTAAATTCAATTTAAAAGAAACAAAATGCTATGATGACCTGTTTAACTACCTATTAACAAAATGAGTTATCATTTGGGGTTCTGATCACCACCCACTTTCAATAACCTGGGTTAGATCTATTTTGTTTGTTTGTTTTTCCCCCCCACCGAGTATGTGTGCACAGGGCTGGCGTGGCTGTGTTCCAGTGTCTAGGACTGGGATACTGTTCTGTACGAACTGCCCAGCCATCATAACACGTGTTTGTTTTGTTTACTGTACTGGTGACTGGGGGACATATTGAATGTAAGGTTATTGTGTGGGAGTTTATACCGTCCATTGCTTAATGTGGGTGAATCTAAGCGATGGCGACTGATTAAAAAAAAAAAAAGAAAAAAAACATTACATTTTTCCATTTATTTTTTTCAAACCATAGCTTACAAATCAAAAACATTATTTATTGCAAGGTTACATTATAACAAAAATTACAAATAAATCAGATTGTTTATTAAATTATGAGACGCTTCTTAGAAATTGTGTTGCAGACTGAACAATTAATCCACAGACTGAGGTAAATATACAGCATCTATGCAAAACATTTCTAACATCTAAGTTTAAATTGGCAAATTCCATATCTTATGCTTGAGCCCAACTTTACAATTTTTATATTACCTGGTTGCATGAGCAAGTGATATTGAAATATATTCAAATCAATAATGGTGCATTAATGTTCTGTTGGCAGAACGAACAATTTAAGGGTTACAGGACATCATTTATATACTTAAAAGCATTAGTGAGATTCCATAGTTGCAGTGCATTGGGCAGGTCTGAATGCAATTAATTTGTAGAACTTGCAAATGAATAATATTATTTAAAGTTTCCTCAACTTAAACTGGCTTTGTTCTCATGGTTGAGACTTTGCTTTGAGATGCACTACCCAGCAGAGGGAACCTATAGGAACTGCTAAATTTATCCTGAAATCATGTGAATCACTATAATTTAACACAGGTGGAGGCCACTTATCTTGGTGTGTGATTTTGAAGGTGACTGGTTATACCTGAGCTAATTTAGGATTGCTATTACAAGGGGGGTGGACACTTATCCAACCAAGCTATTTCAGTTTTTATTTTTAATTAATATTCTACAAATTTCTAGAATATTTTTTGCACTAGGATGTAGGATGTGTAGATAAATGAAAAATAACAAAACAATTTTAATGCATTTTAATTCCAGGCTATAAGGCAACAAAAGGTGAACATTCCTCCTACATCTTACAAGCGTGACTTTGTTTTGTTACATTCTATGATTCCAGAGGACTGCAGTTTGGCGATCTCATCTTTGCTGTATCCGTATTCTGCCAGTACCAAATCAGTATGCTCTCCAATTAAAGGGCCCCCACTGAGACAGGGAGTAGCTGGTGTCCGAGAAAGCAGGGGGGCTGGTCTAGGGCTAATCTCCCCCTGGGCATCGACAATGAAAGATCCTCGCTCCCTGTTGTGTGGGTGAGAGCTGACTTTATCCAGCGACAAGACAGGCGTCACACAGGCATCCGTTCCATCAAAGATCTTTGACCACTCTGCCTGAGTCTTGCTGGCAAAGGTTTCTGTAAAAATTCTCTTCAGCTCGGGCCAGTCAGAAAAGCTCATCTGCAGTGGCAATTGAGAAGCATCCAAATCAAGACCTAAAATAATAACACAATTCATTAGCAAGCATGTTGATAACACACATAGGATGGCCTCCATAGAGCCTGACATCAAGTACATGCTACCCATAATAACAATTAAGGATCTATAGTACACCCTACATTCAATCCTAAAATGGTTTTCTATACGGAACAGTACTTTACCTACGGTTAGTTTCACAATGGGTTTATAAGGAAACATGCTGGGCGCTACATCATTAACCAGTTAAGGACTAAATGAGTGAACAAGTGTGTTTTTTAAATGTATTGCATGTTTAAATGTTATCAAGGGTGGCTTGTCCTGTATTATTTCCTTAAGTGTGTGGTATATCCTTAATATATGCCAATGTTTAAATATGATCTGTTTAATATAATTTGATAAATAATTAAATTCAGTTAAACATATCGTAGTGGCATTAATTGGGTTGCGAGTTTTCTTTTTAAGGAGTGCAGTTCCAGTTTCAGCTTTGTTGCAGAGGGCAGCAGGTTATCCTCAAGGACTTCTCTGTACTTTGCTCCATTCATTTTTCCTTCTATCTTGACAAGAGCCCCAGTCCCTGGCGATGAGAAACATCCCTATAACATGATGCTGCCACCACCATGTTTCACAGTAGGGATGGTGTTCTTTGGGTGATGTGTTGGGTTTCCACCAAACATAATGCTTTGCATTCAGGCCAAAAAGTTCCATTTTAGTTTCGTCAGACCACAAAACTTTTTGCCACATGGCTACAGAATCCACATGTTTTTTTTTTGCATACTTCAAACAGGATTCAAGGTGGGCTTTCTTGAGTAATGGCTTCCTTCTTGCCACCCTACCATACAGGCCAGATGTGTGCAGTGCTTGGAATATTATTGTCACATGCACACTTTGACCAGTCATGGCCACAAAAGCCTGTAGCTCTTGCAAAGTTGCCATTGGCCTCATGGTAGCCTCTCTGATCAGTCTCCTTCTTGCTCGGTCATCCAGTTTGGAGGGACGGCTTGATCTAGACAGGGTCTTGACCACGCTCCAAGGGATATTCAAGGCATTTGATATTTTTTATACCCATTCCCTGATCTGTGCCTTTCATCAACTCTGTCCCAGAGTTCTTTTGAAAGCGCCTTGGTGCTCATGGTTGAGTCTTTGCTTTGAAATGCACTACCTAACAGAGGGAACCCAAAGGAACTGCTGAATTTATCCTTAAATCATGTGAATCACTACAATTTAACTCAAGCGGAGGCCACTTAACTTGGTGTGTGATTTTGAAGGCGACATCTGAGGTTTCTGGTTTCATCTTGCTCTTTCAAGGGGGGTGGACACTTATCCAATCATGCTATAATTTTTTTTTTCACTTGAAAATTGTGGGGTAGGATGTGTAGATAAATGAAAAGAAAAAAAAAAACTTTTAATGCATTTTAATTCCAGGCTACAAGGCAACAAAAGGTATGTACTATCCCTGTATAATTTGCTACACATTTGACTGCATATATTTATAATAAACCTATTATACACTATTATTATTATTATTATTATAACTATTATTATTATTATTATAATATTATTACTACTACTACTAATTAGTCATTTAGCAGATGCTTTTATCCAAAGCGATAAAGGGTAGGGTATTTACATTAATGCATTTTAGAGTGCTCAATTATGTTACCCATGTTTTTCACCCCAATTAAGAATGTCCAGTTGTGCTCACCACAGAAGAAATGTGGGTCAGTGAGTGTTCGCTACACACGGATGTCTGCAAGTTTCAATTGTTAATACACGACTACAGTGCTCCCACATTCCAAGTATGGCCACAGCTTCCATTTGCCCCATAATGCCTATCTGCTACGCTTGGTCCTTTAAAGGGTTAAGGGAAAGCACTGTTCTCTAGCAGATTTCAAAGGTAAACATGAGTAAATGCTGAAAGAAATTAATATAAATAAATAAATAAATAAAACTTGACTGACTGAAACCATGACAATTTAAAATAGGGTATGACTGGAACAATGGATTAAAATCTCTGAGAAGAAATAATTTGGCTCAATTCTCAGAAAGTCTCGTCTCATGGTGAAACACCTGGCCATAAAAACGGATATTTCGTTGAATCACAAATTTGATGTTCTTTTACCTTACATAAAAAGATCAATACAATCCAATCAGAATTATGGTGCTGTATAAAAGTGTATACTATTACAACTAATAATAATGAAAATAAGATCAAACCAATCATAGGTGAAGATGGTTACCAGGACACAGAAAGAAGACACATACTTTCAGAGATTTGCATGACTGAAACTAACCTCTAAACTACACTGACTGAAATCATGTGCTCATTTATCTTTCTTTTTCTAATAAAGCAGATAAAAGAAAGGTCAAAGGTGCCACACAGAATGCAGCTATCTGGAGTACATGAGTTTAGTACTAGAGAGGGGGTGGGGGTAGGTATCTAGTCAGGAGCCCTGACTCAAAGAGCCACATTAATTACATTTTTTGAAAGAGTTGAAAAACCTGGCATTTTAACAAAACTACAACCAAACATCTAAGTTATATATTTCAAGTTATCTTAAGCACTCTCCCTACTCATGCCTTCCTCACCTGCTAGTTGGGTGTTTTTTATTTTGTAACATTATTTTCGGTAGTGTTTTGTTTTTTATTTTGTAACATTATTTTCTGTACTTGTGTGTGTGTGTGTGTGTGTGTATATATATATATATATATATATATATATATATATATATATATACAAAAACAAATTGTTTATTTTTTCATTAAAGCTGGGTAATTTCGACCCTCAAAGGTGGTCGACCATGCTGGTACCCATGCTGAGTCTTTACGTTTTCTTTTCTTTCTTTTGCTGTTAAGAAAACTAGAAAATTGTCAATGATCTTTTAAAATATAGTATATATATATATATATAGATATATATATATATATATATATATATATATATATATACACACATACACACACACACACACACACACACACACACACACACACACCACTGTGAATAAATATTTATTTTTTTGTTTAGCAGCTCAAAGATTAATTTAGTATAGCTTCAAAATGCTCATCCACTTGTACACATGTGTGATTATGATTGAGCATATTTCCACTCTCATATTGGAGGAAGTAGGCATCTTGCGATTCTGCCCATGAGCCCTTCTGTGCAGCTCATTAACTTTGCTGTTTTCAACTCATCGTATAATTGAATAGTAATCTGTGAAGCACAATCATTTTGCATTATTTGTAAGTATAAACATAAATAATAATCATCAAGTTTTCTCAAGTAATAAAGAAATGAAAGAAGAAAACAGCAAGTGCAAAGCGATAGAAGGGGAAGAGATGGGAAATAAATGGTAACCTGATAAACATTTACAGTGCAGACTGTTTTGGATTATTTATAATAACTTTACCAAAGTATAAAGTGAAATTATCTTTTACAAATGGTAATTTTATTATTCATCTGTTTTCTGTAGCCATCATCCAAAATTATTATTTATAACACTAAATAGTGCTACATTTAGAATTGCTAAAAGAAACATAATTAATTTTATGACAAACGTTTTGACTGCTGTAACAGTGTTTTCTAATGTTTTCTGTAACCAGCTCTTTCACCCACATACCAAATCTCTAGGAGACATGGTGTTATTTAATGAAAAACATTTTCCTTAAAACGGTTTTTAAAATGTCCAAATCTCATTGTAAAAATGTCTGAATGCCAGGCAACAGTAACACACACACGATCATGTTCATTATATTTAAAAAAAAAAAAAAAAAAAAAAAAAAAGGTATGCTACTACATCCCAACACTTATTTATCCACTTGTATGATATTGTGAAAGGGTAATTAATCCACTACATAACATGTATTACAAGATCACAGGCTAACCCAGGTATTGAAATTCCTTTGGAACCATAATTGGACACTGGGGATTTTTTGTAAACACCAGATTTCAAAACAGAAATAAACAAGTATCAAACACCTGTTTTATTTAAAAATGACTAGTGGTCTCCCTGTTACTTTAATATATACAGCATTCAGGGCTGGCGCCAGGTTTTTGTGAGCTCCGGGCAATGAACCTCTTTATTTGGAGGTTCCAGAGGTTGACAAGTTTAATTTTTAATGATTTTAAATTGTATACTTCTACAGGTGTTATGACAATTTCGCTTGACAAAAGATATGCTTCATTGCACATATACCGAGCATCAAAAGAAACTTACCACTATTATAACACATTTATTTTCGAAAAAAAAATAAAAGGTATATAAATGATGGACATTGACAAAATGTTTTTGGTTTCTTTTTAATTACCTGATCACTCATCCTTGACCATGACACGCTTGAGTGACTTTGACTGAAGAACATGCACTTAATCACCTAATTAGTGAGACAGTTGATTGCACACTGGCTATGGAGTGATTTCAGCTGTTGAATTGCAAGTTTAAATAAAAGCAATAAAGAAAATTACTTAAATAAAAAATGCCACATCTGTCAAGAGATCAGTGTCTTCATGCAATCGGCATGTTGGAGGCTAGACTATGGCAGCGTACTGTGGCTCACCGTCTTGGGTGCTCACAGCCAGCAATTTCAAACCTGCCAAGACGGTATAACCAAACATACTCTGTCAATGACAGGCCATGAACCAGGAGATCAAGAGTCACAACAACTGCCCAAAATCAACAGATCATTTTGGCGCATCTTCGTGATGTCAATTGTTATCACTGCACCTGCTCTAAAACAGTTTGTCATTTTCCGTTCACATCTAGTGAATTTTATCCAAATATAAGTGATACATTTCTTTTGATGCTCAAATGTAAGTGATACATTACTTTTGATGCTCAGTATATTTTTGAGGCAGTGGGTAAGAAATTAAAATGATGGTAACGGACAATCACATTGTTAGATGAGCAAACTTGCCTTTAATGAGTTCCTCGTAAAACTGGGGCTCAATAGCGCCCACTGCCATGTACTTCCCATCCGCAGTCTTGTATGTTTCATAAAAGGGCGCACCACTATCTAACATATTTTCTCCCCGCGATCTGTTCCAAAGGCCAAGGTTTTGGGATTTCCATAGAAAGGATCCAACATAAGCCGCTCCTTCGACCTACAATACACAAGTTGAAACAGCAGAAGATCAAAGAAACTGCATCACATAACATCAAAAAACTGTCGACTGCTGACAAATTCGAACTCTGCAAATAACAGGATCCACCAACTGATAACTTGCAAGCAATTTATTTTTTGTTGCTTACTCTCAGTGTGCTAGCAATTCCATTCTTCTGATTATATGGATGAACCTCTTTTAAGAAAAGCAGGTGGTCAGTAGTGTAATGGTACCTGATACTGTGAATCACCTACTTGGTCCTTGTTATGTTTTTTTTTTTTTTTTTTAAATGGTATCATACTGTTTTTATCTGGGTGTAAAACCATTACTCAAAGCATGGAACATGTAAAATTAGTCAGTGACTGAAAATAGATATTTCGTCAATTCCACAGAGCTTCAGATTTTCTCCCTATTATAAATACAATTATGTAAGATATATACTGTAAAGTGATACACTATACAGATATTGGTACTTATGTAGTTCACTATTTAAATGTAAAGGAGTATATGAGTAAATAAAAATATTCCTTTGGTGTCATTTCAGTTTAAATGAATCAAGAGGGGTTGCTTGAAACCTTACATCAAGGACTTCATCAATTCATTATTTTTTGTTGGAAATTGATTGAAATGTTAACATGATACCAACATTAGTGGCCTATTCAGTGACTTGGAAACTGTCTAACTACACATTGTAAATGTATATTATACTGAATAATGGCAAGGATTGTCCTGTTCATTTCAGTGAGCAACGGTATGTGACCTCATAACCATAGCGATATCTCAGGACATCACCACTGTTCTCTTTAACCTTTTGCAGAGTCTGACTAACATGGCTTGGAGCGGTCCGACTCATACGACTTGACATGGCTTGTATCACTGCAAATAGCCACCAAAGGTTTCACTAAAAGTTTCAATATATCCTACAATTACCTAGTTTGAATGTAACAAAAAATAAAGTTTTACAATGCACTCAAATTCATTTTTCTTTAGACATGCCCTCGTAAAGTGTAATTTAGTGATCTCCTACCTAAAAACTGTAAAATGACCAGTGGTAGCCAGAACCCTGAAGCACTAGAACTAATAAGGTTATAAATGCCATGTGTGGTTTTGGTTTTACACAATTGTTTGACGGGTGTGCAGGCTCATCTACTTCAGATTCTTTACTAGAGAGATCTGTCATGCCATCAACATCAACAACAAAAAAAACATATTTATTTTGGGTCGGTAAGTACTCTTGGTTATACAAAGCAATTTAATGTGCTCTCTGGTAATGCATGCACTTTGAAGGAATGGTACACGGTAATTAAAAACATTGACACCAAAATGCTGCACTGCATAAAAAAAAATAAAAAAAAACTCGGGCTTCATAGAAATGTGTTTCGATTGGTTTCTCATAGGAATATTTCACTGCCATTTCATATTTTGTTCATTTCTTTTTGGCTTTTTGAACATTTTAGGTTATTTAATATGATTTCAGGTAAGGTTTGTGCTTGTGATCTCCTGACAGAAAAAAAAAAAAAAAAAACTTTGTTTAAATAAATAAAATAAAATTGATTACCTGGGGAAAAAAAAGGCAGCCTGCAAAGGGTTAAACCTGTTTGTTTAAATAAACAGTGCCGCAGCGCCTTTTGCATTGAGGTCTGTTTTCTTCCCGCATTCTGGCCTGACGTCACCACTCAGCCAACCCTGTCACACGTGGGATCACCAGCGCCTCCTGACTCAGGCCAGAACTGGTACTGCAGGTATTTAATTTAAAAATTAATTTTTGGAGTGAAGAAAAGGATGGGGAGAAAAAGCTGCAAAAAGCAGCAAAAGTGGCAGCAGCTGCACCCTAAGAGGTGGTGGTCCGATGTTCCAACGCCATTTGGACCCCCAGACTGGGCAGCCGAACAGGAGCAGTGGAGGATGGAAGGGGCTACTATGTGTGGCGCCTGTGTCCAGGAGGACTCCCATTACAGGGTCTGGTGGGGGATGCTGCAGAGTGCTTCTGGGCGATGCACCAGACCCGACCATCTCCAGCGCCCAAAAGGGAGGATTTGGTGTGTCCACAGTCTAAGAGGCTAAGAGGGAGGAGGCCAAGCGTCCACAGCCCAAGAGGGAAGAGCCGGTGCGTCCACAGCCCAAGAGGGGGGGAGGCCGAACGTCCACATCCCAAGAGGCAGGAGCCGGTCCACAGGATCATATTTGTAGTATTGTGCTTGTGACACTTGTTTTTGTTTGAACCTTTTATTTCGCTCGGTGAGCGTGTTTTGTTTTTTTGTTAAACCTTTTATTTTATCATTACTGTTTAAATAAACAGCGCTACAGCGCCGCAGCACCTTTTCCACCTGTCACAGTGCCTCATAATGCACCCGAGGCACAGCAACATCCCATGACATAAACTTTTCATATATTAAAAAGTGATGAAAAAAATACTACATTTCAGGATGTACTACAAGCTAAAACTATTATTTAACTGACTCTCAGGATTTAAACACAACATATTACTTTCCCAAGTTTCCTGCTTTGTTGTGTAGTAATGGCTTTCTGCATATGGTATTAATCATGTAACAGATTATTGATGACTAAGTTTTTCATTGTGTTTAGATTGTGTTTCAATGTACTTTTACAGTTACGTTGTTTTAGTGTGTTTAATAATTCAGTTGCTTTAATATGCTTTTATATTAAGTTTATATACAGCTATGTGCAGCCTAACACGACTCAGTCACAGATGGGTGTCTGAGCTAAACGCCAAAAGGCAGAGACTAACAGAGATAGTATGAGATGGGGGAGGGGAACTGAAAGACAAGATGGATGCACCCTGCTAGGTACAACGTGGTATGCAATTACGCAGTACCTGTCTCGAGTGGAGGTGGGGGGGGGGGGGGGGGGGGTTATAATAAGTTACTATATAACCGGAGGTGGGGATGGGGATAGTAACCTGTCTTCAGTCTGTTTGGAGGAAAGGGAGGTCAACGAAACATTGTTGCGGAATTGGAATTTGGGGAGGCAGATATAGAGGCAGAAGGCTAATTTGATAATATGGCTGAGACTGTGTGGCGGGAGGTTTAAGGTCGAGACTTGAGGGGGTAAGACGATGGGTCGCAAATGAAGCTGATTGTTGGAAAACTTTACGACAAAATCAAACGTTCGCAAAGTACCTCGACTAGGGCACCATAATAAAGATGGGTGAACTCTGCAATAAAAGTATTCGAGTGTATGCAATTTGGGCGGATAATAACCGGGTTTTTTTACGTTATGTGGAGACCGTTGTTTCCTTATTGTCCGCTCAACCTCCACCCCCCGCCCCCCCCCCAATGCAATGATATAGTGGAAACCCCTATCATTGGACAGAAGTCAGACAAATGGGAATGGAATCACCAGTTGCTTACAAAGGTAATAAAATAAAATCTTGTAAAAGTTTGTTAGCCTTTTCATCCCTTTTGAACTGACTCCGCGGATATCTGCGTTTTCCGATACAAACATGCACCGAGCTGACCTGGTCCGAAGTCAGTTTGTAACTCGTGCTTATATGATTGTATTGGAGGTATACCTTTCTTTTTATATAAAGTGTTTTTTAATCAGAAACCATTTGTCAGCTTATTGTTCCACTACAGTTGCACATAATCCTGCAATATCTTTTAAAAAATAATTGCAATTGTTTCAACATTTTTTGTATCATATCCCTGGTCATTAATCCACTTTGAGTAGTTATTTTCATTTGATATCGGTTACGCATTGGGTCTTCCCATAAAAATAGCAGTCAGATTAACCAATCAAATGCTGAGGCGAGGAGTTGGGAACTAATGAAAAAAAAAAGTTATCTTTATAAACTCCCTGATAATATAATTATTTGACAGTCCTCTGTTCTGCCTATACAGTGGAAGCCAGTTATCAGCAATCCTGATAAAGACAACTTTCAGTTATTAGCAATGTTTTCCCAGGAAGCAATCTCATCCCATATAATTTATTGTTAACGGAATTCAGATATTAACACGCCACTTATTGACAATTTCATCAGTTTCCAAGGCGCTACATGCTTCATGCAGATTTTATAACACTGAATTTACAGCTACGCATTTCCGACAGTTAACTCTGTCATGTGTCATGGCTTCCAAATGCGTGGACCTGTTTCTCACGATGAAGCCCCGGTTCTGGATGCTCTACGTGAACCCTGTGCTAAGCAAATGTGGGTAGAAGAAAAGTTTGGGGTTTCAAAATCTTTTGTTTTATGCATTCTAAAGAATAGTGATTACATTTTGAAGGACTACGAGATCAGCACAAACTGAGACCGTAAGCGCCAATGAGATGACAAGGAGGCAGATGGCAGAGAGGCATCTCCAGGCCAATGCTGAAACAGAAAGCAACTCAGCTGGCAGGAAAGCAGGTGAAGTTCAATCCTTCAGACAGCTGGCTCAGTTGTTGGAAATAAATAGGCTACATTAAGATGCCCAGTGCGTCGTTTATTACATTATTTCATATACATTTACTTCTGGGTAAACTTATAGGCACCAGAACAAAAATAGTTTAACCTTTCTATATCAGGAAGGGTTGTATGTAGTTGGACTCGTGACAGAATGCATGTATTTGACAAACCTTATGGAGGCTCAGCAAAACGGGAGGAGACTCATTTAAGTTCTTTATTGTTGTCAATTTTATCAGTCTCACTCCAAGGATAAATGAAATGCTAATGCATTTTAATGACATATTTCCAAATCCCAACTATGAGAATGACTCATTGTCTTGCAATCTTTGTTACAAGACAATGGGGTCTATCCAAATGATCTAAACTGTGGTGGTTCTAAATACTTCTGCCAATCAAATCATCCTCTACCTGTCATCTGAGTGTCAACTTTGCTCTTTTTGCTCAGGCATTTATCAGAGAATCTACTGCATTTTATCACATTGTACATCTGTTCTGCTGCACATCACAGTTTATCCCAAGAATGTAGATATAGGCAGAATTATAAAGCCTAAAAGCCTGGCTTTAAACTGCACCAAAAATAATTTTCTATCAATATTCCTTACTATTCACCTATGACTATATAGGGTTTATAGGTACATTTAAAACTGTTTAATATTGCTAGAAACATCATAGCCTTGCAGCCCTAGGTCACAAAACTGCTGGTTTGAGAGTTAACATGAGGCTTAGATGGGCTCAGCACATATAGTGCCACAAATACACATTTTCTAATAAGAAAACTGTAACAATTGTAAAACTTGCAAGAAACAACTTTGTTGCAGGAATGAGCAGCTAATTATTGTTCTGAGCAAAGCTGCATACCATTTAAACAATTGCATTGCCTTTACACAGGCTTCAGAATGGAGAATTTGTGTTAAATTGTTCATGGTGAATATACGATTTGTAAAACTACAGAAAAAAGACATTTAATAGTAGCTCTGCTGTGTTGCTACATTCTATTTAAATTTAAGATTTAAACTGGAAGAAAATAACACTCACCATGCTTGTGTCAATCACCTGTCCTTGGCCAGATTTCACCCTCTCCAACAGGGCCAAGACAATCCCCATTGCACATATTAGGCCTCCTCCAGCAAAGTCAGCCAACAGATTGAGGGGTGCATATGGGTTCTCATTGTGTCTCCCAAGCATAGACAGCAAACCTGGATTGAACAAATGTAGATAAAGAATGTCAACACAGCCAACATGACTTGAACATTCTGGGCCAATAAGGCATTTTACATGATATAAAAAGAAAAGATTCACTCATAAAAGCAGGCTAAATGTAATATTTAAAATGCATAATTTGTTTTTCATAAGGTGGCCCTCAGGACACTAATGAAGGCATTAGCTGAAATGTTTGTATACTTGACCTGACCAAAGCAAAGGATTTTAATTAACTCTTCTACTTATGGAACATGTAATGGTGGCGAAAACAATGATCACAATTGCAATATTCAGGTCAGTCCCTTTTGATAAAGCTTGAAAGACGACGTCTGTATAACTCATGAGATCAGTGTGCAGAAGAGCAGCATTCACTGAAATGCAGTGTTCATGGAAACTGTAAACTCACCTCGACAACATCAGCCCTTACAGAGTGGACTGTCTACAGGAATCAACAAAATAGGGTTTTTATAAAAGAGTACAAAGGGGCCCTGGTAACTGGTCTACACATTTCTCTTTGGGCAATAAAGTGAGTAGCTGCTCTTCCGACAAGACCTTGCAGAGACATAGTCAAAGAGAAAACATGGTATCTGCAGCAGCACAATGGCTTACTCCTAGCAAGTTAGATTAATAAGTAGCTAGCATGTCCCATCTATGGTGACAAAAATATACCTCAGTACACATACTACTAAAACAAAATACTCCATTATGCTGCAGGATCCTTACTACTAAAACTGCATACCCCATTGTATTACAGTACCCATATATGGCAAAGTGCCCGCCCCTGTGTGTACTTTGTGTTATATGTTGTGTGTTAATGTTGGTGTATAATCATTGGTACACAGGATCTAGACTGGTCTATGTAACACGAGTGTTTAAAATGTATATTTGTATTTAGGTACGAGGATTGCACAGCACTTCATGTGCAAGTAAAAAGTAATAATATATGAGAATGGGGAATTGCACTTTATTAAATTCACATGCAGTTGTACCGTGACTCCAATTGAATGATTGATTAGCAGTCGAGTCTTGGTACAGCTGCATAAAGGCTGCATGTTTTCACTCACTCTGGGTTGTGTGTTCGGTGAGTGGAGAACGGGATTGGATACGGAGATACTAATAATAATAACAACAACAATAGTAGGTAAAATAGAAGCTCACCGTGTTTTGTCTGTATAGTCCGTTTTGTTCGTCTGTTTGTTTTGGCGAATGTGCCGTGTCCTGTGTTTTTCTTTGTTACAGCCTTTTTATTTACTGTTCTGTTCTTTCATTAAACGCTGAGCGCAACCAAGCGCTCAGCTTCCCCAAAACTCCATCTCTTTGTTTATTTCCTGGTTCCTGTTTCTGGTCTGACGTCCCCCACTCCAGCTGTCTTTGTGACAGCATACTACTAAAACAGCATACCCCAAATATACTGCAGTGCCCATACTCTAAAACAAAATACTCCATTATACAGCAGTACCCATATGTGATGGGGTGCCCACCCCTTATGTGTTTTATTATTTATGTATGTGTTCATTTGTTATTATTATTGTGTTTATGTGCAGGCGGCCGAGCACCGTCCGTCTTTTATTATTTACTGTTTGAGACCCGCGAAAAGCCAGGCTTATAATGCGTAGTCTGTGGGGGCTGGGTTAAAACCCCTTCCCTAGTGCCCTCGTGGGAATGTGGCTAGAGCCTTAAAGTAATTATTGTATCAAATTAGTTAATTAAGGCTCCAGCCACAAACTATAAAAAGACACACCAGGCTTATTAGGCGGAGGGTGTCAGAGGAGAGACGCAAGTCTGTGAAAGAGGATTAAACTCGAGTAAACAATTGCTATACTTGCTGGCTAAAACCCAGCATGATACTTGTTTGTTTTCGGTCATGGCTGTTTTGTTATTGTTTGTTTGTCTGGCCTAATGTACTTAAAGCTCTTGCTGTACATATCTGGAGGCATGTTCCTATCACACAATTCAGAACATGATTAAAATGCACTGTTGAAAATACTGATGTAGTTATAATCCACAAAGAAGCATTATAATCCACAAAGTACCTGTCTGCAGATACTGCTTTTAGTCATCTGCATTATGAGCACTAGCAGGTTAATTCCAAGCCAAATCATCAACTTTCTCCATAATACTAATACAAAACACAGAATGTTTACTGAAGGTAAAATGAATACTCCTTCACATACTATCAAAGAATCAAACTATACATATAGTTCCTACCAGTACGGTTTACAAAATATAACTGTTGAGCAAAATAAATATTACAAAATCTCCTTCCTACCTACCAAGGGGTACACCAACCCAACAAGTTTCAATCTTTTCTACTTTATTGTAACTAGATCAGAGTCACTGTACTGACTCTTGATTACAAGTATAAAACCACCACTATTAGCCCATAACTCTTCTGCTGGCACAGATTAACCTCAACTTTCAAAACAGACTATATGACACCAGCACTTACCCTTGTCAAAGGCCTACACAGAAGACTCTCAAGTGACAACTCATCAATTCTTTTCCAATTTGAGACTCAGAGGGAAGATTGCCAGGAGACAAAACTAAACCCTTTAACCCACAAACCTTCACAACATCAAATCCCTTTAGCTGGCTTAATGTTTCGGTCCATTAAAATATTTCAGGAGTGCAGGAACTGATAGATGATACGGTAGCCATAAGAGGAGGAGATGTGGTACCTTTTACTGGACTAACTAAATAATTAATCACAAGCTTTCAAGACCTCAGGGTCTCTTCTTCAGTTGAAAGTAGGAAAGAGAGATTGATGTTAACATTCAAAGGTGGCATCAAAACTTTAACAAAAAAAAACAATTTTGAATCACTATAATTCTAATGTAAGAAAAAAGCTGTATAATAAACAATGACAATGTATATAAATACATACACACTATATATACAGTGGCTTGCAAAAGTATTCAGACCCCTGATCAATTCTCTCATATTACTGAATTACAAATGGTACATTGAAATTTCGTTCTGTTCGATATTTTATTTTAAATCACTTTACCTCAAAATCAATTATTGTAAGGTGACATTGGTTTTACGTTGGGAAATATTTTTAAGAAAAATAAAAAAGTGAAATATCTTGCTTGCATAAGTATTCAACCCCCACACATTAATATTTGGTAAAGCCACCTTTCGCTGCAATAACAGCTTTAAGTCTTTTTGGGTAAGTATGTACCAGCTTTGCACAGAGTGTCAGAGTGATTTTGGCCCATTCTTCTTGGCAGATTTGCTCCAGGTTGTTCAGGTTGGTTGGACGACGCTTGTGGACCGCAATTTTCAAATAGTGCCACAGATTCTCAATGGGATTGAGATCAGGACTTTGACTGGGCCACTGTAGGACATTCACCTTTTTGTTCTTCAGCCATTCCAATGTTGCATTGGACTTGTGCTTGGGATCATTTCCCTGCTGAAAGGTGAATTTCCTCCCATGCTTCAGTTTTTTAGCGGACTGAAGCAGATTCTCTTGCAGTATTTTCCTGTATTTTCCTCCATCCATTCTTCCTTCAATTGTAACAAGATGCCCAGTCCCTGCTGATGAGAAGCATTCCCACAGAATGATGCTGCCACCACCATACTTCACTGTAGGGATGGTGTGTCTTGAGGCATGGGCAGTGTTAGGTTTGTGCCACACATAGCGCTTTGAGTTTTGGCCAGAAAGCTCTATCTTGGTCTCATCTGACCACAAAACCTTTTCCCACATTGCAGCTGGGTCACTCTCATGCTTTCTGGCAAACTCCAGACGTTCTTTCAGATGGTACTTTTTGAGTAACGGCTTCTTTCTTGCCACCCTCCCATACAAGCCGGTGTTATGCAGAAGCTCTTGATATGGTTGACTGGTGCACCATTAGTCCACTCCCAGCCACTGAACTCTGTAGCTCCTTCAAAGTGATTGTTGGCCTCTCTGTGGCTTCTCTCGCAAGTCTCCTTCCTGTTTGAGCGTGGAGTTTTGAGGGAGTCTTTTCATAGCAGTGCCTGGGGTGGTGTGATGCAGCTTCCACTTCCTAATTATTTATCCAACTGTGCTCACTGGGATAGCCAAACACTTGGATATTAATTAGTACCCTTTCCCTAATCTATGCATTTGTATTACTTTATCTCTAACTTCTGTAGAATGCTCTTTGGTCTTCATTTTCCTTCAGATTCACAGCCTTACCAATAATCCTTCAACAGTGGGGTTTTTATCCAGAAAATGTGACAGCAACTTTAATGGTTCACAGGTGGAGGCCAATGGTAAGGTAATTGTGTCCTCTTTTGGGCAATTTCTTTCATCGGTGCAAACTGGGAGCTTCCACAGCACAGGGGTTGAATACTTATGCAAGTAAGATATTTCAGTTTTTTTTTTTCTTAAAAATATTTCCCAACATAAAACCAATGTCACCTTACAATAATTGATTCTGAGTTTCAGTGTTTAAAAATAAAATATCAAACAGAACAAAATTTCAATGTACCATTTGTAATTCAGTAATATGAGAGAATTGGTCAGGGGTCTGAATACTTTTGCAAGCCACTAAAATAAATAAATAAATATATATATATATATATATGACACAAACATACATTTTATATATATATATATATATATATATATATATATATATATATATATATATATATATATATATATATATATATAATGACACACACACACACCACCTTGAACTTTTTTCACATTGTGTTGTGTCAGTGCCTCAGAGTTTCATGCATTTAAATGAGGATTTTTTCCCACTTATCTACACACCATACTCCATACTGTTAAGTTGAAAAAAGTTTTTTATTGAGAAAAAAATTCTTTATTAAAAATACAGAACAGAAAGATCATAACTGGATAAGTCTCCACCCCCTGAGTTAATACTTAGTGGATGCACCTTTGGCAGCAACTACAGCTGTGAGTCTGTTAGGATAGGTCTCTACCAACTTTTCACACCTAGATTTGGCAATATTTGACCATAATTCTTTACAAAACTGTTCAAGCTCTGTCAAGTTCCTTGGGGAGCCTGTAGCTCTTGCAAAGTTGCCATTGGACTCTTGGTAGCCTCTCTGATCAGTCTCCTTCTTGCTCAGTCATCCAGTTTGGAGGGATGGCCTGATCTAGGCAGGGTCTTGGTGTTGCCATACACCTTCCCCTTCTTAAGAATTGTTTTGACAGTGCTCCAAGGGTTATTCAGGGCCTTTGATTTTTTATACCCATCTCCTGATCTGTGCCTTTCAACAACTTTGTCCTGGAGTTTGAAAGCGCCTTGATGCTCATAGTTGAGTCTTTGCTTTGAAATGCACAACCCAGGAACTGTTGAATTTATCCTGAAATCATGTTAATCACTACAATTTAACACAGGTGGAGGCCACTTATCTTGGTGTGTGATTTTGAAGGTTACACCGGAGCTAATTTAGGATTGCTATTACAAGGGGGGTAGACACTTATCCAACCAAGCTATTTCAGTTTTTATTTTTAATTAATTTTCTACAAATTTCTATAATTTTGTTTTCACTTGGAAGTTGTGGGGTAGGATGTGTAGATAAATGAGAGAAAAAAAAAAAAAAAAAAATATTTTAATGCATTTTAATTCCAGGCTGTAAGGCAACAAAAGGTGAAAACTTTGAAAGTTTAGTATACAAACATATACAAACACACACACACACACGCACACACATATATGCAACGTATATATACACAGGTACTACAAATTGTAATGAGATAGAAAACCAGTATCCCTATTGAGTCATTTGTTTATTGAGTCCAGGAATTTTATAAATTCATGTTCCCAATTTCTCCTGTCTTGTGTGTTTTTGAATTGCCCTTTAAAATAAACCCATCAGATCATGCAGAGAACAGTTTGGCATGTTGAAATGGTTGCCAATAGGAGTGCTGTTAATTCTCCTATGTAATTCCCATCAGAGCACTTGCTACATTTAATCATGTAGATTCCATTTTTGGATCTGCAGGTAAATGATCCTTTTATCACCAGCTAAAACTGGGTATAATTATTTGATGATTCTGAGGAGAGGCCGTAGGGATGGACTGTATGTAACAGCTCAGGGTGCTCTGTTAGACACGGGTTTCACTTTGTGTTCCAACAATTCTTCTCTTGGTATCTTGATGGCACATTCCACTTCTCTATCAAACTGTTTTGGAGAATATCCTTGTTGGACGAAAGCATCACAAAGTCTGTAAAGATGTCTGTTTCTGTCAGTAGTTTCAGAGCAGTTCCGGTGGTAACGAATAGCTTGCCTGTAAATGACAGCGCTCTTTGTGTGATGTGGACGGAAACTCGTGGTTTCTTAGTTTCTCTGAAGTATTTTTACAAAGATGTTCTGCATACATAGATTTGAATGTAGTGCTCAAAGGATTGTAGATTATGAGTCCTTTTGGTATTAAGTTCTGTTTCTTGCATCTAGTTAGGAAGAAAATATCGCCATCCAGTTTAGCTTCTTTTCTTCTAATGTTGGTAATAATTGTTACAAAGCTTGAAAATATTATTGAAATAGAGAAATGCATTAAACATGATAATGTGCTTGTTCAAAATTATAGCAGAAATCACTTACTGTATTCATCAGTGTTGAAAAATGTGTTATATTGACAATCAATTTCACAATTAAAATAACTAACAAAACAATCATAAGACTGCTTTGGATTTAAACTGCTGTTGATTTAAGAGTGTCATCAGTGCCACATGTTAATGTTGAAATGTATATTTAAAAGGAAAATATATTATTTGGACTCTGAAGTTGGCAATATCAAGCATTATCAGAATGTATTATTTAAATCAATGCATGTACATTCAAAAGGTCCTCAAATCACACAGTAAATGAAAGATTTATATAAAAGCTATGCTTTTCTAATGTATAATGTTGTTTGGGCAGAGCGGAAATGCCACAACAGCAGTACGAATTTAAAAAAACAACAAAAAAAACAACACAAACAGTAAATGTACAGGTTAAAAACATTTGTATACAATAGAGTTTATTGGATTATAGCTAAAGGTGTTGAATATTGTTGCAAATATCAAGGTGTTCACCATATAGTGTAACAGACAGGCAGACAGACAGAATGATCCAATCAGCGCGTAAGGGACGCCATTTTTTTCTGTATGTACTTTAAAAGGACATCAGTAAAATATGACAGAATTGTTTTTTAAAGGAGCAAAATAACAACTAGGGGTCTGATTGGTACCATATGTTAAATTATTCATTTTTCTTAGAAAGGTCATTTTCCTTTTAAATATACATTTCAGCATTTCTTAGTGTCCATCGGCATGACACAGTGATAGGTAATGCATAGAGGTTCACTTTACCTGACATAGCAATGTAGTTGATGTCATGACCTGCTGCCTTGGCATATGATCCACTCTGTCCAAATCCGGTCAGTCTGGCATAAATTAATCTTGGGTTATCTTTTAGAATTTCATTTGGACCAAGTCCCAGCTTCTCCATCACACCTTCAGTTAAAACAAAAAAGAAATAACTTGTGTGTGAGCATTTTGCAATCAGGAAGTTAAACAATCTCAGAAGTCCTATTTTTAGTTTTGTGTTAGCAAAGCAGCATCACAATGCAGTTCAATAATTACAGTACATGCGATTTGTTTTAAAAAGGTCTATATTTGTATTGAAGACTTGGTCTTGTTTCAAACTGCAGTTTCCAAGACGTCAACCGTGCAATCAAACACCACCAAAAAAAAAAATAGATCACCACACCCTACTGAATCTATGTATACATTAAGGGTGCACTGATAAAGATTTTCTTGGCTGTTACCAATAGCCGATGGTTATCTACCCTCATAAAATGGCTCGGATAAATTAATTGCTGTGATTGGCTGAACAAGATCACATGACCGTACAGTAATTGTCTTACCGCAGGGCTATGACATCATCGGCCAAGTTATTTACCTGATCTATCAATATTGCTACTCCTTAATAGTATCAATTTATCTAAACAGTGTTTCTGTTGGTAAAAATGTCAACATACAACTGAAACTGCATTTAAATCACTCAACAATCTTTTTTTTCCATCTTTCACTAAGAATTACAGAAAAATTGGCAAATACACTGTGGTATTTATTTAGTCACAGAATACAACAAAGAAAACTCTGAGGCAAACAGTAGCAGTAATACCATTCAAAAGCCATCTGCGAAATCCCCACGCAAGTTTCATTCAGCATATAATATACTGCATATGCAGCAGCGGCATTTACTTATTAAACTAAATATCGCCTCATAAAACTGACAAGCGAGTATGACATTTTGAAATTCAACATAACAGATACATCTCGCTACTACCTTCCGATTTCAAAAACATATTTAAAACAAAATTAAAATCTCTCCTGCACTCTCACGAGACAACTGTTGGGCTTTTAAACAAGGTCGGGTTCGGCATAGAATTCTCTTGTGCTCGCCGCGGACGGGAAGGACTGCAGCACTGTGCAAACTGACACAGAAGTTGTTTAGTCCACATATCATCTAATGCTGGTTTGCAATCTAGGGAAATTATGCCGGTTACCGGCATTGGTGTGAAAACAGCCTCAGAAATGATTAGTCAGCTTCTCTTGAAGACCGCAAAGTCAGAGTAGGATCGTTTCCTACAAAAAAAAAAAAAAACACTCGGAACCTCCTCCCTCGAGTGCCAGTGCACTGCAGTGTTTGGCTGTCCCATGAATCCTCCCTCAGAAGTGGGAAATCAGTCTGCTTTCAATTCACAAATGTCATTTCATCTCGCAAATTTTACTATAAAATGGCAATGTTCAATATAATGTTTATGGCAACTAAAAAAAGTACAAATATATGTAACAATTAAACAGTCTTCAGGGACTTTTTTTCTCAGTGGAACATAATATATTTCTTATTTTTTTCCTTAAAAAAGCTAGTTTGTGTAATTATTTAAAAAACAAATGTAGCCATTTAATAAGTGAAATAACCCACTCCAGGGTCGAGCGGTAAGAATTGTCTTACCACACACCCTGTCGTGGGTTATTTCTTGCATATTGGCCGATAAAAACACTTCTGCCGAAAAACATATATAATGTGACGTTAACTTTTATAGCCATTTACGTTAGTATGACACAGTACTGTACTCTTGATTCTGTTTTGAGATTCTTTCAGTACCAAGAAAGCGTGCTTGGGAAAGTGATTAGTTTTCTTTTGGTCTGAAAAAACGATCATGATTGCAGCTTCCCTGTTTATTTTTTAAACATGTATTAACACTAGTGATGCTGCTATCACAATCGTTCTTTTGAACATAATCATTATATAGATGTGGACAGAACCTTGTAAGATCGCTGGGTGTTTTCCACTGTTGTAGTACCTCGGAAAGTGCCTGCATTTCACTTCAGTGAGTGGGTGAGTGAGTGCTGGAGTGATGTGCGCAGAGATAAGGCTTGCTTTTTAAAAGCGTTATTTTGTGCCTCACAAAACAGATTTTGTGCTTGACACATACTTTCGAATGATTTTAAATGTTGGCCACTCCCGCCAAACTGTGCTATGAATACAATATATTTGTGCACAGTGCAAAATGGATTGTGGCATGCAAAAAGAAGTTTTGACTATGTCACATTTTGTGCATTACTGCCATTTGCGAAGCGCATAGCCCTCTGTGCGGTGCGCATACCTTTCAAACACCTGGGCCTAAGTATGTTAATATCATGTTTTGGTCTGTTTTTTACTTAGATTTAATCTCATAATTAATATAAGTGTTTGGTGGTTACCTCTGAACCAGTTAAGCGTGTACTGTACCTTGTACAAAGTAATCTCAGAAAAGTTGTTTTACTATTTTTGACAATTTTTTGTCCAGTTTGGCTTGGATTTTGGTGTCAGTATTTCATACTGTCCATGTAGTTTAGGGTTACCAGATTTCTAAAGTGAAGAACTGGAGCTTTTTGTCTTCAATTCACTGACGTCGTAGCTACTCTGAAGCTGTTAAAATAACAGTAACACAATCATATGTTAAAAATGAATCATTGAGTGTACTTATTGCAGATAATAACTCATTGTTTTCTTTCTATTGTCATCTAATCAAAACATGTTAAATGTACAAAAAGCCAGATTAGAAAAAATAGATCACCTATTGCCATTTAAACATGTGATACACACAATCAGAATTATTTAACAAATAATCCATAAGATTTATTTTTTTGAATGGCACTAACACAACCTAACAAATTAGTTTTGTACCTCTAAAAAAGTGAATACAATAGCATTTAACAATTTGACTGCTTCCGACCTAGACAAAAATGAAGGTTGAAAACTGGGGCAATCCCAGTTTTCCCGGGATGTCTGGTAACCCTAGTTCATCATAGTTTTTTACTCTACTAATTACCTCAAAATGGTTTACATCCGAGTCAGGTTATCTTGTATAGTTTGTTTTCTATGTGGAAAAGGACAGAGTCTAGCAGTTGTTAAAATTGAGGTTTAGCAAGCTAACCAAACTAGGTTCTTTGCCAAACCATCTTTGTGATTATTGTCGCTTATATCTTGTGAACAAAGTACACTGAATTATTACATTTTAATGAAAATAAAAACTAAAAACAAAACAACGAGGCCTTGTTCACACAGCAGAATTTGCATCATAAGCCAAGCGGAAGCCATGTGACCCATCAATGGTCATCCGCAGCCTAGTAGCTGACAAAATACTAGAACTTTGTCTAGTTGTTTTTTTTTTTTTTTTATGGGTCCCAATAGTTTAGCAGCAATAACAACCCATTAACCTCCAAAAAAGAAACAGTGTTTAAATGGAAACCCTGTTTAAATTATTTATGTACCAGTTTGTTGATTCTTTTTATTCAACATAATGATAGTGTTGCTGGAAATGTTTGTTTTTAGATTTAGATTTTGTACATGCTAAATGCAATTAGAGGCCTCATTTTGAAAAATTAGCTGTTAGCTATCATGAGCATCACTAATAGTGATCGTGTGATCACAAGGCCACTTCTCTGCATCTTATTATCTTAAGTATAATACCCCAGGGGGTGTATCACATGAACCAGGCTTAACATTTCCAAACGGGAAAAGATAAAGATAGATCCTAAGATTGGTGTCTTATGACTTTGTGCTTAAAGGTCAGAATAATCCCGTAGAAATGGGATGAACTAGAACTTGTACATATAACAGAAAACAATATTCAGAACACTTCTATACCACCTCTTCAGCATCCTGAAATGTATTATTACCCTTAGCAAAGAATAAAAAATAAATAAATAAAAAACGCTATTTATTTTCAAGTATGCGAGACCAAATCATTAAAAAAAAAAAAAGAAATGCATTTCACATACATGGTACCTAATTTGATCAGTAATGTTATTTTCAAGTGTCAATCCTAAACTTCTTATAGTATGGGCTTGAAGTGAAGAGCACATTTCCAGTAAGACATTATCTGTGCTCAAGTGAAACACAGTGCCCACTTCTTAGACTCTGAGGAAATCAAACAACGAACTACGGACCTGGAAAGCATCCTTCACAATCAACAACCTCATATGTGACTCCTCTGCCAGCATCTTAACTATTCAATAGGTTGTCAAGCCTCAGTAAGATCAGGTTCTCTTGACAAAATGGGACATATCAAAATGAGAAACTTAAGTTAATAATGTGGTTTCCCCACAAGTGATCTAAAACAAATAATATTGTAATTCTATGGATTATGAAGTGGAAAACAGAGTCAATATTTACCAACCAAAAGTGCATTATGTTACATTTCTTTCTAACAGCATAAGAAATGTTAAGAGCACGAAGAGGCCGTTTTTTCCTTGCTAGCATGCAATTTGCGCCAAGACAGTGCATACTGGTTTATAGATCATAAAATAAACCTAGAAATTTAGAATCTAGCCCTCTGTTGATAATTTATTTTAAATGGCCTATCAATACTTACTAAAATCAAAGAAAAGTATAGAAAAACATCTAGGCAAGCTGGTAAAACATGCAACTGAAAGGAAAAGCTGGTGGTCTACAATCTAAGAACAGCACAATATGAAAGAGCTGATATAACACAAAGACCTGCTGATGATTTTAAGAGAAGACATTCCAATGAAGTTATGGATGGGTGAACGCATGGTCAATGGCAAAATGACAATGCAGATTTACTACAGCAATCTTTGTTAAGTGGGAAATGTTCTTACCGTTGCGGAAGGGCTCAATTAAAACATCACTCTCAACACACAGTCTCTTCAGAACAGCAGCCCCTTGTGGTTTCTTTAAGTCCAAGGCCACTGATTGTTTACCACGGGACTGCACATCAACTGTCATGGATGCCTTGATCCTATCCACACGGATCACTTTGGCTCCAAAATCGGATAGGATCATGCCGCAGAATGGGGCTGGAGCCAGGCCAGCAAGCTCTATCACACGGATTCCAGCCAAAGCCATATCTAGTAAGAAAAATTTAATTAAAAAATGGATGGAATGGATTAAAAAACAGAAAGAAACCTGGGTGTTTGAAACAATTCTCCTAAACCCAGTGTATTATTCAAACAGGACTCAGACATGCTGTACACAGCCCGTTCTTCATCTTCCTTGACTCATCTGAGAACATTACCAGCTACTCGGCTGGAACTCAGCTTGGTCAATTGTTGTCTTTCAGGGATATATATTTTTTTATTATTCGTTTATCTGTCCTTTCAAATGATAAAGTATGTTCATATTAGTAGACGGGCAGCTAAAATTCTTCTTAAAACAACTCTAATATACAGCCTGCATTTGGATCCTATTACATCATTGTTCCAGATAATTAACCAACCACCTGCTGCCCTAATGGCTGTGGAAAGGTTCTTCACGGCTAGAACAACATATTCCATCAACATAGAACACCTGGGGCTGGCAGACTGCAGACTAGCCATATACTGTAGGCTATATTATGAAGTGGGCAACAAAATGAAAATATACTGTAGGTGTTTTCACAGGTCTGTCAGTTCTTCTAAAATATTATAAATATATTAAAAAAAAAAAAAAAAAAAAAAAAAAAAGTATTATAACCAGATAAAATCCAACAGATGAGGTTTGAATTGAACCTGCAAATCCTGTTCTCACATAAACTGCTAGTTTCCCAGACACTGGCTACCAATTACAGTACATGCAATTTGAAAGTAGCGCGAGTCACACTACCTCACAACACCGCCACGCTACTTTCCTTCTATTGTACTGCATATTTCCTCCCACTAACACTAACTTCACTCACATTTCATGGGACATTCTTACTGTGGTCAAGGAAAGCAACTGCTGCATTGCAGTATATGATAGCAACTGCAACAGTTAATAAAAATAAATCTTTTCATATATATATTATATATATATATATTATATAATATATATATCCTATATATATTATATATATATATATATATATTAATTAAGTGCACTGTACAGATTTTTCAGGATGCAATTATTAATATGAACACATTTTTTCTAATTTCTCTAATGGAAAGAAATTGAATAATTGTGAATAGGCTGACTAGAATGTGAACTGTACAAAAAAAAGAAATCTGAAAATGCATTTACGTACATCTGTAGACTATTATTAATATTATTATATTATAGTATTATTATTATTATTATTATTATTATTATCTTTCCATATGCACATGGAAACATTCCATAACTATACTGCATGGTGATTCATTCTACAGGGAACACAAATCAACCACAATATTATTTTAATGTTTTGTTGTGAGGTTTGACTTATTTTTCAGTTAACTAGTGACGGTGCTTAAAACTGAATACAATGTAATTATAAACGCACAAACGTACTGCTGCATGTATCCAGCATACAATTAATGAGGTCTTGAATTCCTCATACTACTCACTGTTTTTAATATTCGATTCAACCAAGCATTAAAATTCAAACCCTGTAGTAGTAGTATGATAGTGTTTCCCTAGTCCTACAGTTCAAATCCCCAAATAAATGCTGCTGATTGTTATGAAACTGTTTCCGTTGTAATGACCACATCCCTATCCCTAAAAATAAATAATATTTTAGGTAAGAACAAAATAAATATAATGAATAGATGTGGGCTCGAATTGAGAATCAGGCACATTCCTGAATACAAATAAACATAGAGCTGAGTTAAATATTGTAGATTGACAATGTAATTTAGAACTTATTACTGCTGCAAGTATAAGAAAAGCGAGACAATTAGCTGTAACTAATCCTGTTAATAGAAAGCTAACCAGCGGGTTTCATTTTTCATTCTCAAAAAGGTCTAGCAAATCCATGAGAATGATTACTTTGATTACATATTACCAAAACCAACAGGCACTTAAGAATTGTACCAGTATAGCCTACTTACAAATAAAATAATAATAAAAAAAAAAGTTTAACCAAGTACTAATCACAGGAAATATGAAGTGTTCTTTTATGGTTGAAGTCCTTGGACAATATAATAACATCGAATATTGTAAAATTACTTTTAAACAATCATAATTACTGTAATTTACAGTAAACTGCTTATAAATGAGACATTTGTTACAGGCTGTCATTCCCAGACAGAGCTATAGGGGAAAAAAGGGCTGAAGTTTTACAGTAAGGACCATCCAACTAGCTTTTCACAAAAAAAAAAAAAAAAAAAAAACCTTAGAATAATATCTAGGCTGTGGCATTTTATCCTTGCAATTTTATAACAAGACATTGTAGGGAACCGAATGTCACTGAACAAAATTACACCCTCAAACTTTGACAATAGAAACTTATTTTGATAATTTTATAGAAAAATTGCCCAAAAAGTTGGTAAAAAGACATGTTATTAAAATGTCATGAAATGTTGTCTGTACATTGAGATTCAATATTATTTGCTAGCCTAATGTAATCGGTAAAGATTATGATTGACAATAATATAAGAGCATGGTATATTTACATTTGATGATAACTTAGATAATTGTGATTAGTGTCATTCTGGCAGATGTGCCAGCACTGAAACAGTTAAATTGCATATTAAGTGCACATGTCTACACAAAGTGCAGAAAACAGTAGTTTTTAATGTAAATCTGGGTGGAGTTATAGCCTGTTGCTATCCAACAGTCTTTGCCAGAGTGGGGGAGGGTGGTAGGATTGCTAGAGTCAAATTCTAAATATTTACAGACCAATACTTTCACTTTATATGTTGTGCAATAGTTTCAATTAAACATTACATTTTCTACAATTCAAATTACAACTGATATTAAGCATGCACATTTTAACTACACTGAGGATTTTATTTAGAATAAAAAAACTGGCACACACATTTATCGTGCTAAGCTTATTTTAAATGTATTCATTGCGCTTGAGTAACATTAATGTGCTCTCAGTCTGTACACACGTTATGTAAAAATATAAATGCACAATAGGCCTTTACCAGTATACAGTACAGTAAAACCTAATGAATACCTAGCACACTCTCTTTTACTTTAGCCTGTAGCCTACCTGCTATTTTATTTTTATTTTTTTCTGTTGGTCAAGCATTCTTTGCAAAAACAATTAAAGACTGTAAATTCATAATTTTAATTATTGTAATCCACATGTTGCATTTTGAACCACTGGAGTCCATCAGTATTTCTCAAAGCTTCTCGCCCTTTTCTAACCTAGATCGCACAAAACCCCACTGACATAAAACACAGCAATATTGTGAGTTGCCTACTTCCAGCAAAAAAACGTGTCTGACATTCTTATAAACAATTACTTTTCCAACTCGTAGTTATCTTAATCATTATCCTTTTGACTGCCCCTCTTGAATCATTTTTGTTTGAATAACTTTCGATATATAACACTATAAAGCTGTCTTCTCTCATACATGTTTGCAAGCAGCTATTTACGTTTAACAAAATGCATCTTCCATGAAATGCACAGAACGCTGTATTATCCCAACAGCTGAACTAAAAATAAGGGAGACACTGGAAAAGAGTAAAGCAAATCTGACCAAAACCATTTCATATACAAAAACAAAACATTGCTGTGTGCTTTAGACTGCTAGCCACATTTCCTTTTTTTTTATTTCATTATGGTTTGATAATCCCCTAGTTGCCATGACGGCAGTTAAAAACAGTCATTTACTATGCAAGTGCTACGGAGGTCAGGCTAAGTTAGTAAAATGTTGTTTTGCCAATGACTTTAAAGAGTCTAAATCTTTAAAGAAACATAATAACAGCGTTTCAACAATTGTGATAGCAGCATTGGGATATGACAGTTACTAAATTGGATAGGTCCCCATATATGTAGAAAGAAATTGATATAACAGTCTGAACTCAAATATGGTTACTCTTTAGTTGCTTATTAATTCAATCAATCAATAATTTGCCTCCCACAAAAGCTGAAAAGCTTATGCCAACATCAGATGAATGTGGGTAAAAAGTCTTAATACCATAACCAAACATGCACAGATGATAACTTGTAATATAAAAATACCTACCGATTTAACAAGGCAGAGTCGTCACATCAGTGAACAGTTTGATAGTTTCAAAACTCCTTGCATGTGCTATCTCCATTTGTCCAATCTGGTCTCTGGGTGTAAATAACCTGCTTTTATGGAAACTGACCTGGACCTTGTTAAGTCATTTGGTTATTGGTTATTTATTTTATTCTGTGGCTGTGGTAATTCATTCTCCTTATCACACTACAGCAGACTATACTGCCCGGGCACCTGTCCTTCGGTTCCTGGGTGTAGACAACTGGTCAGGATCTTGGGATCGAAGGGCACCCATTGATCCTCAGTTCTCCCGAGCTGTAACTGGGCATTCTAAATTGTTTTACTCTACTGTGTAACTCATGAGCAACATGGTAATAATGTGTCTGAAGATGCTAAACATGCCCATTTTTATTAACTTTCACCAGATTTTTCTCCATCAGTACTTTAAAACATCTTTTAAGGGTGCTCAAACAACAACAAAATGTTATTATTAAAATTTGTATTCTATAAATATACATATTTTACAAGGTCACAAATGACTAAGGCAACCCCACATTGTCCACTTGAGCTGGGTTGTGTCAGTACTGTAATACACATTTTTGTCCATATTTTAACATCTAGTTACTTATGACAGAACATTATAATTATAAACAATGCCAATTTAAACTTAAAAGCATGCTTTTACTGAGGTGCTGCACACAAACAACAGCATTAAAGGAATTCTGGTTAACACAAAATGTCTGACTTCCTTTCAATTGTCCTGAAAGGTTCTGATCATACATCCCTAACCTCCTAGTAATGCACCACATGGGTCATTATTGCAATATCGGCACAAGGAGCTATAGATTTTATACATCTTATAAATATATTTTTAGCCAATACCTACATGACCCAGCCAAGACCCAGGCTATGTAGGCAATGCATTCAAATGTCCTTCTCTGGAACACCTGTTATTTTATGAAGAGGTAGCAGTATGAAAAGATAATGTAAATATACAAGTACACATACTAGTGCTTAAGTGAACACAGTGAACACTGGCCTAATTACAACTATTTGGTAGTTGTAGGGAGTCAGCCATAAACAACTAACTCACTGCTTTATCTTTTTGTTCTTGTTGAATGCAGTATAAATGTGTGTGTGTGTGTATTACACACACATTATATATATATATATATATATATATATATATATATATATATATATATATATATATATATATATATATGTGCGCGTTATCTAGTTATTTTACGGAAATTGTATTTTATCATTATTATTATTTCTGTAAAACGCTTAGATTACTTAAGCACTTTTGAACTTTGTACTTATCGCTACACATAAAGGAAACAAGATTATATTGATATAGCTATCACTATGATGCAATATCCATGGCCTGTCCTTATTATATAAATGTACTTTGTTACAACAGTTTGTAAAAATACTAATATTCCACTATTATCTTTGGACTGTAAGTATATCTCGTACGCGTAGATCAAAATCCAAGCCAGCGTACTTCAGCAGTGCTATACAGCACAGTTATAATTGTTCTATTTGAATGCGCATTTTTCAACTATTGGTTAAAAAATAGAAAAAAATAATAATAAATTATGATAACATGTTTTATCACGAATTTAATTTACATTTAATAGAACTGCAGCGGCAAGGTCATGCATAATTCACTGTTTTGAAAACAAACAAACAAATTACCTCATTTGCAGCTGTCTGAAAAAGCACCTCAATACGCTTTCCGGTGTCATGGGTGGCGCTTCTTCATGACGCTACGGCGTGGCTTTATGGGAGTTGTAGTTGAATTACAACCACAGCCGAAAGTTGCTCTAAGGCCAAGCACATCTAGCTGTAGCGCCCCTCGTTTTTCATTATTTTAAAACGTTTATAAGAGAGCCTACAGGATACCAAGTCACACGATTGTATGCAAAGTGGTGTTACTGTGAACACTGGCCTTCACACTCTACGATGAATATTTAAGACCGCCTTAAAAATGCAATTCCCCTTCAGTTTGACAGTGTGAGGTATAATCTTTCATTGTTAAAAAAAAACAAAAAAAAAAACGTGTTCTTATTTTATTAAGAAAGTTGTTTCCACTGAGAAGTTTAGTTTTATATACATTTCTTTTGTTCAGAACTTTGCAGTCATGGGATGGGAGGGGATGGGTGCTTATGCAAATTCCAAGCCCAATCCAGTTTATTATAAGAGGATTTGGCAACTGTGTCTCCCTCGTGTAACTGAATTATGTTTTAATATATTGCATACTGGTACACACCGGCGGTGATCACAGTTTTGAATATTTCATTCATTCCCGTACATACTTAGAGCAATAATTCAGATTTGTGTAGATACAACATCCCATCTTTGGAGAGAAACAAATAAATTAAATAACTGTCTGTTTTGGCTGTCTGTTTGTTTTGGCCACCACACCGTTTTATTTGTTCTTTGTTTCTGTTTTGTTAAAACCTTTTGATCTTTTAGCCTGTCCAATTGCAAACGAAATACACAGCAATTTACATTTACGTCCCTGCCAAAATATATACATGTCTATGTTCTACCTTTCCTGTCATATGCAAAGTATTTTGTTTATATAGAGAGATATTGACCTATCAATATAACCTGTATATATTGGATTTTTACTACTATGATAATTAGTTCTTATTTTCTTTAATAATAATTCAATTTTGATGTGTATGTTTTTATTCCAATTGATATGTAACACATATGGTAAACAGCAATTCAACATTGATCATATTACCATATTCCTTCAAATTTAAGTCACACATTAAACCAATTTTCTTTTCTCAAAAATGGCCTGCGTCTTAAATTCAAGTACAGTATAGTGATGCATGTATTAAAATTATCAACAAAAGATGTGACTGCCGGAGTACACAAACAACAATGTGACTGGTAGTCTCCTCCTCGATGTATAGAAAGCAAGCTTTTGCTCCTGACTGTGGTGCAATAGCCCTCGAACTGGCGCTGCTGCGTTCTTTAACAGGCGTAACCTTTCTGGGCACGCCCCCTAGCCAATCAGGACTGCCCGATCAACTCAGCTCCAGGCAAGCCTTCCTGTTTACCACAGCAGCTGCACAGCTGTCTCAAACACCCCTATTTTTCTACTTGGCAAGCAATACCAGTTTACAAAAAGGATAAAAATGTTTGAGTAATCACGACTGGAAATGAGAAGCACCACATAACTGTAATGCTCCATGTGACAGAGACGACTGCAAACTGCCTCCATACATTTGTTTTCATATAGGATTACATGCATCTTTGTAAATGCAACTTTATTTTTTATTTTTTTTCTTCAAGTTGAGTGTGGAAAATTTGGTCTGGGTCTTAAATTCGAAGGAATACGGTATATTCTGCCACGACATATCAGATTACAGTTATGACAGTATTATGAGATAATTAAGATTAGATAACAATATATCAGTGTACCAAAAAGAAATAGACAGTGTAAGTTTCATGCCCTTTTTTTTTTTTTTTGTACCAACAATTTACATTTAATCATAATTTTAGGACTGAGATATATAAAATAGCGACGACTTATATATTAGTTTATAAGTTGATAACCTTATCAGAACAAAAGCAATATTTACTCATTCTGTTTCACAGGAACGCAATGCTCTGACCCCTTGTTCTCTCTTACATACACTCTGTTGGGTGTAATTTATGTTTCACATTCCTGGTTGGCTTCTCTCTAGCTTTCCCTTCCCCCAAATATAAACATATGCTGCACCCAAAATGGTTACACAAAGCAGACGTTTTACAAATTAATAAACACTGTGTTTTCAAATACATACACGCATTATACAAAGTAAATGTTATATAGACAATTAATCTTATTCCAATACTTATTAAAACAAAAATGTAGCTTCACATCTTTTGCTGGAGCACCATAAATACAGTACAGCCCAACAGCCCAACGCAATTTAAACGGTTAATATTCCCCGGTTTTAACATGTTCTTACCATCTTTTTCTATTGTATAGGCTACTGAAGTGTGCTAGCTATGTGATTAGCTGAAGTGGTAGAATAAAATATACAGAGATATTGCTTAGTGCTTGTCACAAAGATGGCTGTAGTGGGTGACGTCAGACCAGAAACAGGAACCAACACAGAACAGACAAAGAGACGTGGAGTTTGGTGAGGCTGTGCGCTTGGTTGCGCTCAGCATTTAATAATTGAACAAACAGAAAATAAAGGGTTGAAAGATAATCAAAAACGGCACTCATAGCCAAAACAAAGAGTCAAACAAAACGGACCACACCGACAAACACAATGAGCTGATATTATGATTTTCTTTAACTATTACCTTCGACTCCAATCCCATTCTCCACTCACCGAACACACAACCCCGAGTGAGTGAAAACATGCTGCTTTTATGCAGCTGTACCGAGACTCGATTGCTACTCAATCATTCAATTGGAGTCTCGTTACAACTGCATGTGAATTAATAAAAGTGCAATTCCCCGTGCTCACATATTATTACATTTTACCTGCACGTGAAGTGCTGTGCAATCCTCGTGCCTAAATACAAATTTTCATTTTAAACACTCATATTCGTAACCCATATTGCGTCCCGTGTACCAATGACTATACACCAACATTAACAAACTACACGCAACATACAACACAGAAATATGCACAGGGGCGGGGCAACATTGTCACAGCACTGTAGAAAACACTTTTTTAGGTTTGTTCTTTTACAACAACATGAAGGTGAATGTATTTCAATTGTGAATCCAAACTGTTCTTCTCACGTGTCAAACTGCAATCCTATCATACACTCAATTTAGTTTGGAATGCCTACACTAGTGAGTGCATGTGACAGGGTAAAGATTGAAAGCACATAAGAACACAAGAAAAATTACAAAAGAGAGGAGGCCATTCTGCTCATCTTGCTTGTTTGGTTGTTAGTAGCTTATTGATTTGGTTGATAGTAGATTATGATTGTGGTTTTGAAACCAACTACCCCCCTTACCCATTTACAAGAATGAAAAAGATAGTCTTGGATTACACACCCTGATTGAGTGCCAAGAGATAACAGCTAGTAAAACTGGTTACTACCATTCATCTTAACAGCATAGTGCACTGATAAGCACAGAGCACACACTACTGGCTGAACTTAAGAAAAAAACATAACACCAGTACATCAACTAATCATTTTTCTCACCACTTAGTTTTGAGCTTTCGATATTTTGCTGCTTTTAAATTAGTTGATAATGATTTTTTTTTATTTACTGTAATCTAAAACTTTGCTGCTGACTTAAGATACCCCTTTAAAACTTGGTCACCATTAACTGAAAATGTCGGTTTAAGATAAACCCTTTCCCTAGCAACAGGGATTGGTCGTGGGACAATGTGAGGCTAACGCAGGCAGGCGCATCACACAGGGAGAGACAATCCACACACAGGTGGGACCTCTCGTGCTAAAGCATAGTGCCAATACCGCTGTAAAAAAGAGCTGGCTCCTTTGCAAGGAGCGTATATTGGGCTTATGTCTTTGTGTGTGATTACGTCACATACCAGCCCTGCTGCTGGCTTCCCCCGTGCATGCTACACTCTCCCCTGCCAGCCTCAAGTCCGCCCTGGACTTGCTCACCAAGCTAGAGTCTGACGAGTGCGTGCCGGGGTACCTGTGTCCACTTCTGACAGCAGTGTAACATTGTGTGAAAATGAAGATATATGGAGATAGGGATTTCAGTTCTCAAACTCAACGGCTTATTATTTACAGATATTGTATTTATTTAGTCACTGTCAGCCATGACCCATGCCTCCAAAATAATAAACCTATCTGGTTATTGATGTCTCTCTTTTAAAACCTTTCTGCCGTTTTTACTGTTCTCGTCCCGAGCTCCCTTATTTGAATCTTTTAAGACTCTGGAGTGTTCGCCTGCCCTATGCTGCTGAACACTCTCCCCGTGTCCGAACAGCAAACAGTGCAGACTGCTGAGGTGTTACAATATGTTCTTATTGATTGGGCAAATGTCTTTGCAACAAATAAATTGTATATCAGGTTTGTTAAGCAGTACTGTATTATATTGTTAATGAATCTGATGATGTAAACACATCTTATCTTTTTTTTTCTTCTGTGTAGCAGTGTAATTATAACTCCTCTAGCCTAGAAAGCTGGATTTACTGTCCGGATTCTGCATTTAGAAACTAATAAAGAGCCCAGCCCTATTTTCTTTTTTATACATGGCTGAAGTTATTACTGCATTGAGCTTACTCAAGAGTTTCCTAAGCAACATTATATCTTTGGTATTAAGAAAGTAAGAGGGTAAAACATACTAATCGTCACTTATATCTTCAGGGAAAAGCTATCTAGTCTTGAAGATTTCCACAGATGCTCCACTATTTATTGTTCATCATCAAACTTGATGAATAGGTCTTATTGTTTCATTGGTAAATTAAGTGGTAATAACTGTACACTTGGTCTTCTAAGCTATTTCTGATAAAGTATCATAGCACTGCCCAAACACTTTTAGGTTTTAATGGGCATTTCCAAAACTAAATTGAGATTAGGGATCTGAAGACTTGAAATCTTGACTCTATCTATTTTTTATGTTGTTTAAATATGTATGCACACCCACAGTATACATAATAAATAAATACATATCCCACAGTATTGTCACTTGGCATTGTTGCATATTTACAATGTTTAATATGTGACATAAACATATTGTAAAAAATGTAATTCAGTATAAATACAAGCAACCCAAGTAATTCTTGGCTACATACACACAGACTACAATCTATTAAATAACAGGTTAATCCAGCAAAAAACAAACAGATCACCTACCACAAAGAGTACAATAAGATTTAAAATGAAACAGACAATCCATTCAAATACAAAAGTGAATGCAATAAGTTAAATGTTTACTTTAGAACAATTAATACAAATTTTAAATAGTTTCAAATTATGATCAATACAGTAGCATTAGGCAATTGTTTTTCTAATTCACCTGTTATTATAATGTTGCAACAGTGGCATTTCAAGAATGAATAAGGCTAACATTGATAACAGTGATACTGGATGCATGTTGTTTCAGTTTTTTGCTTTGGAAAGTAGCCTGTCATGTGTATTGCCCATAAACAATAAGTTTTACTTTGCACCCTGTGACAGAGACAGAATGATTCATGGTGATAAATCTCCCTCTTGACCTGTGAGGGTGCTGTATAAAGAGAACAGAGTGCCCTGAACTGGATGGCCAGGCAATTCATTCCCAGGGTTACCCCTACCCGCCCCCTCCCAACCCAGGCCAGTTTACTTACCTTAGCCGTATTCAGGTAATGGAAGAACATCATATGTGGACCTGATTGGGAAACTGATCCTTCTTCCTGCTTAGCCTGGGAACCGCCTTGACACACCTCTTCCTCTCCTCCTGCTTTTGCACTTCAGTAACTATCAACTTCCTCCTTTCAGCAGGAGCTCCTTTGTGCCATCTGGAATGAGACCAAGGCTCCATCTTCCATGTTGTATTTTCCCCATGATATCACTGATACAAAGGGCAGCCTTTGCATCTTCCACCACATCCTTTGCTGCCCACTTTGTCCCATTTCTCACTATGGGTGCTTATACACTTGTCACTTGATTCCATCACTGTCATTTCCAACCTAACCTTAAGTGCAATTTAATTCCTCAGTTAGAGCTGAGGAACCTTAAAAGGAGCTAACAAGGCTTTCAGTCTCTCTTCTGTTGACAAGGAAACCTCAAACACAGTAAGCGGCCACAGCAACTTCAAAAGACCAAACTGAAAGCACCAAATTTAAGCTTGCTCAGTAGTACACTACCCTTGCACTGCCTGATGTCTCACCTCCCACTTGTACTGTGTCCTTTAAATCCCCATCGCACCACTTCCCAAGACTCTATGGGAATTTCTGACACTGCTGGAATAGCCTTGCCATCAATATAGAACATATTATTCACTACCTTGGCTTTGATGATGAAGATACTTCTCGGTTTGGCAGGCTTGAATTGCATACATGCCCATCTGATAATATCTGATAGTTTGCCAAGTAATCAATTGGTGCAGGCTACTGTTGTAGTCATGGTGGTCATGTCATCCATGCTGTAAGTGGTGACAGTCACATGCCAGAAGCCAACTGTTCTATTTCCACTACCCACTTCGAGGCCATAATAATGATTTCCATTGCCATGGTAAAGACCAGTGGAGAAATGGTGCAACCTGCTATGATTCAGACTTCAATAAACTGCCAAGTAGTGGATAACTCTAGAGTTGAAAAACAGAACTGCAAGTCCCCGAAACAGGCTTTCACTAACCCTGTTATAGTACTGGGTACACAGAAGAACTCAAATGCAGCCCAAAAGAGCTTAGGTGGCACTGAACCATATGCATAAGCTAAATCCAGGAATGTTACATGGCCCTTCTCCTTGTTGCCAGGTCACATTGACTTGCTTCAGGCATCCCAGAAATACCCACTTTCTTTATCGAGATGTCAATCATGCGGTTCGTCAACAGATAAGTTGAGAACTATCTATTGACAAAAATATCTTACCCTCCACATTTTAACAAGGAAATTGGGCTGAATTTACGGATGCTGATAGATTATTTTTCATGGGAATAAAGACCCCTCCAGCTCCGTGCCATGCCCTTAGGACTATCTGTTTTACCCACCTCGTTCCACTTAGGAGCAGAGTTCTTCATTTGATATTGTGGTGAGTTAATTGGTGAAATATCAGAGGGAATTGACATATGTTCCCCGTTTCCTGGATCAGTGTGTGTTTCTTCAAGTGCTCTCCAACTCAGGCTTAGATGCTGTAAGTATACCATTCTTTTTGTTGATGAATAATTTCTTCACAAATTTGAATGGATCTTTATAAAAGCTGGTTCTTGCATGCTCCTTTTTGCAGCAGTTTTGTAGGTGCTCTGCTTTGCGCATCTTTGCAAGCTTCTGTTTTAGATCCTTTTGCAAAAGACTGAGCTCCTTGTTCGGGTTTGTAAGAAGTACTGGTCAATGTGAGGCCCCTGCCTTTTCTCCCTCAATAATCTCTTTCTCCCTTGATGATTCTTTAGACCCCTGATTGTTGTCACCTTGGTCCAGCGACAGGTACATACCTGAACCTATATTTATCGTGCATGCGCCCGCATAGAATTCCCTTCTAAACCATGTGTATGCACATTGGAACAGAAAGTATGTGATTTATCAACAAAGATGTTTGCATCGAAGCCGTGAAGCCGACCGATGCGACAGCAAGAAGCTGTGAGGGTAAAATAACAGTCACCACGGCAATGTAGGTAACTGATTTTTAGTTTTAGTTTTTAGTTTTTAGTTTTGTTTTTATCAGCGCACCGAGTAGGCGGCCAAAAAAATCTGGCGGATTCAACTCAACAGCGGAGCACAGCAGATCTGAGTCCTGGTTGAGGATCACATGTTTTTTAAAATGTTTTTTTATAGTGCTAACAGCATAGGAAAACACAAAACAGCACATGCTGTAAAGTTATAAAAGCAGACTACAATCTCAAAGCGATGTAGGCTGTTGAAAAGAAAAAAAAAAGTGCAGTTGTGCAGTGTTTATAGCTGAATTCACAGAAGCGGGGTTTCTAATTCCAGGGAAGAGGCAAGCCGGCTTCTAGCAAAGAAATTACAGGGGAACTCCAGAAAACAAGAGAGAGAGAGAGAGAGAGAGAGAGAGAGAGAGAGAGAGAGAGAGAGAGAGAGAGAGAGAGAGAGAGAGCTGTTTCACACAGGCTCAATACTAACAACTGGACAAGGGTATCTAGCCTGGAATGCATGCAGTCACACAACCAGAGCAGCGTGTTGCCTACAGCAGAGTGGAGCACCAATTACAGGCAGAGAGCATCGAGGCACTACATGCACTGAGCACCCAAGGACGCTATGCGCACCAAGGTACTAGACATCTACGTACCGAGCACCCTGCACACCGAGCACTGTGCACACGAGCACTGTTGCACGTGGAAAAAATATTACTGGGGAGAACACTGCTGTTGTTGCAGATTTTTCGAAGGCCCAGCGTACTGAGGTGGGCAGGCCGAGGCAGCCAGCGAGGTCTACTCTACAGAGGGTCTAATAAAATACAGCCCGTGGAGGACAATACCTGCTTTATAGCCCTTGGAGTGTCACATCCTGCCCTATACAGCTCTCACTGGGTTGTCTGTTGTAAAGTAGTATTTGCTCTCATGTCCATTTCTTTTCCTAAGTCAATAACCGTGTTATCCAAACTTGAGTCACCAGTTCCTTTGAGTGCATTCTGTTATGCTACAATCGATATTTAGGATTTATTTATTTTTTAGTCATTGCAAGAGCTTGTAACTCAGGCATTTTTTTTGTATTGAACGTGTTATGCTATAGTACTACTTTAGATGTTAATTTATTATTTCATATTGTTTTTTTCATACTAGACACTGCACATTCTTACCTACAGAGATTATGTAAAGCCCTTTATTTTAGTGGACTGAAAATTGTATGTGTTTTTTAAATGTAGCAACTTTTATTCTAGTGTTTTTCACTTGCATGTGTGGTTCTTCATGATGGGCTTTTGTACAGCACACTGTAGCTTTAACGTTTGTTTTGGGAAAATATTTGAAATGACAAAACAGTAGATATACTGCAGCAGCTCTGACCAGTCAATAAATATGTTAACTGCTCTTCTTGATGCTTTATCGTGACTGTGTGCTGTGATTTACCTATGAATTTTAAGCATGCCTAATTGTAAACGTAATCTACCTACTTAATGTTAAAAATTCTGATTGAAAACTTACATTGAACAGGAGAGAATCTTTGAACAGAAGCCTTTTAATTTTCAAGCAAAAAAAAAAAAAAATACTGCAGATCTAAAGAATTATCATAAACTTATACTGTATGAAAATTAAGAACAAAGTCATTATTGCACTTGAGAAGTAACATAGAATGGCAACTAATTAGAAGAGTTACATCTCTTGGGGTAAGGGGGTATTGGATTTCAGTTTTTAAAATGCTTAATAAGATCATATGGTAAAGACACAACATTGTCTTTAGGTACACTTCTGGCTTTCTAAAGTCTGCCGTCTTCACAGGGATATCTGAATTTTATGTTTGAACTGATAAACACAACTAAACCACTCTTACAACCAAAAAAATGAAATAGGTGCTTGTCCTATAAACACTGAGAAACACTGGAGATGACTGCTTTTTCATATTCACTTGCCCTTCTTTTAGGTATTTTCTTGCTTTACGGACACTGTTCATATTGTGATTCCCAAATGTGCTATTTGTTGTTTCTTTGAAAAGTTCTCATGAGATAGTTTCACACATCAAAAAAATACTTTTGGGTAATACTAGAAAGCACCGTTATTTTATTATTTTATTGGAGTAAAAAAGATACAATGAAGACAGAATGTACAAAAAGCCTTTAAACTTCTAAAAAATAAAGAATAAAAAGAGGAAGAAGTATACTCTGAAATACAGAGTGTGATGCATTAGGGATTTAATGCGTTCTTCATGCTTGATCATTTGAATGCATAAACTAATACTGTCGTTGTCAATGTACTGGTGTAATGAAATTTTTAATTGGCTGATGCTTGATAACATTTCACCACATGTGCAAAGGTTTTTCATGAAAAAAAGAATGTACATGCTGTGATGATAGGCCTATTTTTGTAATCACTGTGGGCTCTAACGGAATTATAATTTGTTTTGGGCTAAGTGCTGCACACTCTGAAAGATGTGGAATATTTTATAGGGAAATCTAATGTGCTGTAGTACATCTGTTCCGAATGCACTATCACATCCTAAACTCCAACCACTCTTAACAAGCCTTAGGACCTACACTTCAAAGTTCAATGATAAGGAAATATAAAAATTTCAAGCTGTGTGTTTCTTTTTAGTTTTAGGGCCTCAGTTACAAAACTGCACTAAATTTGGAATTATTGATCATGTAAAGTATTGAGCCTAACGTTTGTGATAAATCTAAATTTACTGCCCCATTTACTAACAAAAAATGCATTAATTTATGTGCACAGTAATTGGCTAATTTACATACATACCACACATGCATTGTGAGCGATAATTTAATGTGCATAGTCTTACTTACCCGACAGTGATATCAAAATCCCCAGCAGAGGCACAACGTATTGTGAAGTGAAACTGCGTCACTTACCTTTTAATTCTAACATGTATTCCTTGTATGATGTAAACAACATTTTTTCTTCCTTTCTCGTTTAATGCATATGGCCCGCCCATTAGTTTTTAAAATTGCATTGATGTACTGTATGGTTTCGGAATTCTTTTTTAAAGCAACCTCTTTAATATAACACGTGTTTTCAACATGTGCAGTCTGCATTGTATGAGTGACATTCCTATTAAGCCAATCAGAGCTCAGAGGTAGTAAAATAGCCAATCAAATGGTGCAAAGGATCTCTTTTCTCACACACATGTAACAGCAAATGAGTCAAATTTTAAACCACTAGCCAAAAAGTAGTTGGAGATGTCACAGAAGCAAAAGGTGGAGGTGGAACTCCAAAATCATTAGCCAGATGATTATTTTTTCTTGTCAGTGTTCTAGGAAAGCTGCTTCAAGTTATATCTGCCTATTTTTCTATTAGAAAATACATGAAGCAATATGTTGATTAATTGATTGGAATCGTTTCTGCATAGGCTAGGAATCGTGCAGTGGGGGTAATGTGCTTTGTGTAAAGTTGTATATTTGAGTATATTGGCCAACATACAATTTCTATAGACATTTTCAGGTACATTATTTATTTATTTATTTATTTTATTTTTTTTACTGTGCGGCCCATCAGGTGAATAGTCTTAACTTAAATGGCCCTTGTTAGTGAATCAGTGAATCAGACGAACAAATCTGTTGAATTGATTCACTAAACTGAATAAGACGAATTGAGCCAGCCATCACTAGTTTTTAGCCCAGAAAGGCTATAATGCGATAATGAATAAAATTGCAATAGTAATACAGAAATAATTAAAGTGCACATTAACGTTAGTTACCTACCGTAAACCTGGTTCCCTGAAAGAGAAGATGGCCACCAAAACATTGTTATGGGATATACGCTTGCCTATTGGTTGGTGTCACTGAGCTCTTTCTATCAAAGCTGCTGATAGGCCACCTCCCCTCAGTGACCCCCTCGGTCCTGCCTACTGAGGGTACATAACCGTCATGCAGGGGAGCCTCACCCTCTTTTCGCAACGAAACCATGATGTCGACCGATGTGACCTCGCGGTTGGTGGCCATTTTCCCTTTCAGGGAACCAGGTTTACGGTAGGTAAACTAACGTTTCCTTAGATGGCCACCAAAACATCATTATGGGAAAATGAGTACCAGAGCCATCACGAGGGAGAGAAGAACGGCAGCATATGAGGGATGCCTAGCCCTGCCTGACCAAGGTCAGCAGTGCGAGCATGCAACCTCAAGGACCCTAGTGCCCACAAAGGGCAATGAGGGATCTATCACATTCAGCTGAAAGAACCTGGAAAAAGTATGCAGGGAAGCCCAGCTAGCCAGATCACAGATCTCAGTCATGGAGGCACCTCTGAAGAGGGCCCATGACGTAGCCACACCTCTCGTGGAATGTGCGGCTACCCGCCCAGATGGGGTTAAGCCAGCACCATAGTACGCAGTCAAGACTGTGTCCGCAATCCAACGGGACAGTCACTGCTTCGAAAGGGGTCATCCCAGGGTCCATGTCCCGTGGCTGACGAAGAGCTGGTCAAAGTGACGCAGAGCTCTCATCCTATCCACATAACATCTCAATGTCCAAACCGAGCAGAGAAAGTTCAACTTCCTTTCCTCCTCCGAAGCAAACGGTGGAGGATGAAGGGACTCCAGTTCCACAGACTGATTCATGTGTAAGGCTGAAACCACCTTGGGGAGAAACGCATGCAGGAACTATGCACAGACAGCGCCTGCAGCTCACTAACCCGCTTTGCAGAGGTGATAGCCAGGAGGAAGGAGATACTTCAACTCAATGGAGTATATAGGCTCAAACAGGGCCTGCATTAGAGCCTCCAGTACAATCTCAAGGCTCCACTTGGTGGAGAGTAGCCCGTCTAGGAAGGCGCAACTGCCGCACGGCTCAGAGAAACTGGGTAGCCAGGAAATGCGTGCCCAAGCGACCTAGTGGAAAGCACCCTAGCATTCTGCAGCGTACCCACAACCTCATCCAACAGCCCTAAGGCTGACCAGTGGTAGTCGTGATGCCGTGAAAAGGAGGGGGTCCCAAGCGAAACTGAAGTGCGTAACTGTATTGTACGGTTGTAAGCACCTGCACATTGGAGGTTCAAGCACGCCAGTAGAGCAACTGTTGTGCAGTGAAGTGGGTCTGAGGCCACAAGCCCTCAGGGACCCTGCTGGGGTTGTTGAGGCTGAGGCGGGGCTGGCTGCGGCGGTTGCCTAGGGTGGGTTCCCTGGAACTAGGGTGCTGCTGTGTGGACTGGGCATGGCCGTACCCTTCACGTTGCGGGAGAGTCCTATCCCTTGCCTGGGATGAGGCCTGTAGGTGATGCCTAAGGTCAACTAGTGAGGCTGTGGGAATTGGCACCATCCTGGTGACTGTCTGCGTCTGGGTTGTGTACCAGTGGCTCAACCTACCCTGCGATGGAGCGGGGGGAGGGAGCAACGCGGCTACTTGCATCGACGTCTTGCGTTCCCAAAGAGTCCACCAATGCTGGACCAATAGTATGGCCTTGCAACATAGGCGCACCCAACACAGACGCCTGCACATAAGGGATCCCCCCTGGAGGGGCTCTGTGAGGGTGTCAGGAGGCGTGGCTGGGAGGGGCCTGCTGCGGGGGACAAAGAACAACCCCGTGCGACTCTTTCCAGACGACTGGCGAGCACTCAGGGCTGAAAAGCCATGCAGATGCCACAAGAGCCTTGTAGGGCTGTGGAGGCGTGCTCGGGGGCCTAAGCACTGCGCACACATGGTGTACCTGTACTCCTGTGGGATATTAGTCCCAGAGCACACTGGTTGTTTGATTGTAAGGCCTACACACGTGGTGAAAGGCCAACACAGCCTGCGTACGTCTCAACTCAACAACGGGGAAAGCCTTGTGACGAGTATATGGCTGGCCCGGCTGTAAGTAGCCGCGCTGTGGCTAGTCCTCTGCGCAAGCGCGGGACGCGAAGCTACTATCAAAACAAGGCCTGACCAGCAGCCCGCAGGCGGCCTGTGGGCTAACTCAACAGCAGGGACAAGGCAAGGCCAGCCCTGTGGAGTAACAGCGTTCTCCCAAGTAAGAAAGGGGTGAAAAACACACAGTTCTTAACAATAATACTTATCGGCAGTCGACTAAAAGACAACAGACAGAAGAGAAGCAGCCTGACCCGCGGAGCGAGCAGGTGCTGATAGAGGAAACAGAAAAAAAGGCTACGAGTTAAGAGCTACTGATTCTGGGAGAGCGGCGGAGCCAGCTTTAAGCGCAAAGTGCAGGGGAACTAGCAGCAACTCAACTCGGCACTTTTAAGTAAGAAAAAGGCTCAATGCAACAAAGAGAGGTCTTAACGTATCAATCTTGAGACCGAAAAGAGGGTGAGGCTCCCCTGCGTGACGGTTATGTACCCTCAGTAGGCAGGATCCAAGGGGGTCACCAAGGGGAGGGGGCCTATCGGCAGCTTTGATAGAAAGAGCTCAGTGACACCTACCAATAGGCAGGTGTATATCCCATAACAATGTTTTGGTGACTATCTTCAAATTGAAAGGGAACTGCAATTATCGTGCAACATAAAGTTTAGCACCCTTTTGTAAATAAGGCCCTTAAGTTGGTATTTTTGCATTTAAAACAATTCAAAATAAAGTGGCACTTAACCCTGTATTGAAAAAAAAGAGGAAAGCAACTATATTTATGTAAACTGTTTCTTGTACCAAATACAAAATGAAAGATCTTTCCAGCATTAATGTGTTGGATAAGAAAATGTCAGCTTCTATGACTGGGTTGTACACAATATCCTATATATAGGATATTATACTGTAATTTATTTGATACACCCAATTCTTTCCACAGTTACAGTGGCTTGAGAAAGTATTGACCCCCTTTGGCATTTTTCCTATTTCGTTGCCTTACAACCTGGAATTAAAATGGATTTTGATTTTGATTCCTGTAATGAACATACACAAAATAGTCTAGATTGGTGAAGTGAAATGAAAAAAATAACTTGTTTAAAAAAATTCTAAAAAATAAATAACGGAAAAGTGGTGTGTGCATATGTATTCACCCCCTTTGCTATTAAGCTTCTAAATAAGATCTGGTGCAACCAACTACCTTCGGAAGTCACATAACTAGTTAAATAAACCCATCCAACTTGAAGGAGCTGGAGCAGTTTTGCCTTGAAGAATGGGCAAAAATCCCAGTGGCTAGATGTGCCAAGCTTATAGATACATAATCCAAGAGACTTGCAGCTGTAATTGCTGCAAAAGGTGGCTCTACAAAGTATTGACTTTGGGGGGGGGGGGGGGTGAATACTTATGCACGCTCAAGTTTTCTGTTTTTTTGTCTTATTTCTTGTTTGTTTCACAATAAAAAATATTTTGCATCTTCATAGTGGTAGGCATGTTGTGTAAATCAAATGATACAAACCCCCAAAAAATCAATTTTAATTCCAGGTTGTAAGGCAACAAAATAGGAAAAATGCCAAGGGGGGGTCAATACTTTCGCAAGCCACTGTATGCTTTGCATGTACTTAGTTTTTTCTTTACTATAGTCTTTTCTTTACTATAGTCTTTACTATAGTCTCTGTGAGTCGCCTTGGATAAAGGGTTCTGCTAAATAAACAAATAAAAATAAAATAAATTACTGGGTTTTACAATGCCTTACCATGATTTCACTGTGCTTTATTAAACTTGAACTTTCATAAGGGCTATGGTCTCGTATTCCATTCAAAGTACATCAAATGACCTGCTGCAGAACAATTCTTCAGTGAAGTTACTGTATGTCTTTTTCTTACTTCTTGCCCTTAATATGCAGCCTTGCTTCCATATAAAAAAACAAACTCATATTATAAGTACATTTACAATTACATAATCAAGCGCTGTGACACATTCCTCAAAGCAATAAATGGCAAGATATGCTTGTGGGGAGCCCGTGGTCTGCTACATTGATTGATAGAATACTCTGCGTCCTATTCTTCAGAGGATCATTGTAAGATAAATGTAGTGTATAAAGTTTTATATGCATTTTCTGCACCGATCTATACCTGGGGTTTATTACTTCAGTCTTCATTGGCCAAATGGTCTTTCTTTTTTTATTACATTTTTGCTCTAAGGATTTAATTTAACAAGTTTCTTTATTGAACTAATTAAAAAATGTCTTAGCCTCCAGGAGCTGAATATATAAAGATATCTGTAAGGATTGCAGCTCTGGCCCTTGGAGATCAGTTTTGTGCATGTATCTGTCCATCTCTGTGTGTACACCACCTGCATAGAAAAGTTTATTATTCCAATTTTCAGTTACAGTAATAATAAGCATCATGTACACAGGCAATTAAATGTACAGTACAGTTTGTGTTCTATCCGTGTACTTTTAGATTTATTTATTGCACGTCGAAACCTAAAAGACCAGTAGCTGCTATACTTCTTGGTACTACAGTAATAACTTAAAATAGTATTTGCCATTTGGAGTACCGTTGCCCACCCCCCCAGAAAATAATTAAGGGGAAAAGGTGTATATAACATTATGGATGTTACTTTGAAATTAGCCTACGTAAAAAATATTTGCATTTGGGATGAATGAAAATAATTTAGTTAAATGTATGGGTGTGTGTATAAAATATTAATTGAAATTATCACTTGAATTATTTATTCATTTTTCTGATGCTCCTTTACTCAAAGGAGCATCTATACCGAGATAGGAGGCGTTGTTAAATTCATCAGTGCTCTGCATTGCTGAGTCGAAAGTGACATCACTTGGTGCTCATCGGTGCAGGGAATGTAACGACAGTTTGGTGAATCAACAAAACTGATTATAATAATAGAAAGGTTGCTACAGAGGCATGCAAGGCTGTGGTTGACCTGTGCGAGCTGAAAGCTTATTGGGACGAAGGTTTCGTTATCTTTAACCGACTAATTAGGAGCTTCCTTTTTGTTACATTAAATTGCAGAAAGCAGCTAGCCTGCAACTGTAAATATTTATAAATATGAATATATTAATGGATACCCTTTCAAATACAGTTCGTCCACTTTTCACAACTTTGTAACATATTTGTTTGAAGTATAAAAGGACAAATAACATACAAAATACATTTTTTTTTTAAAAAGTTCTCTCTCATATCGAATTCCAGTATGTCACCAGCTCAGTCAACTTGTAGCAATTCACATGCTCCATGAAGTTGATGTAAGTTTCACCCACCTGCCCCTTTAATTAGGGACAGTAGCCTGGCCAGGTTAAACTCAATTTCCCATAGTTCCTTGCTTTCACCCTCTGTTCATCCTCTCCCCCCATTGGCTCTTTCAGATATCCACTCCTCCAATCTCAGAGCTCCTTGGAAGCCAGTACCGGTATTAAAGCTGGCTGGCTAGGCCAAGGAGGACTCCATTTTCTCTTTATGAATCCATTTACAAACAAACAGCATATTACTTAATTAACAGAGTAACTTTAACTATTTTAGATAACTACTGGTGCATCCGTTTACTCTTTTCAGAATCTTGTACTTTGTTCTTTTTTGTTTACACTGTTACTTGTTTAAGTTGCTGTTCAAGGTCTGTCTAGGGTTTGTTTCTTGGTAGTGTGTTCAGTGTCCATTTTGTACTTGATCGTCCTGATATTTTCCAAACGGCTGTTCACCACTCAACCCGGTACTACTCAACAGACTCTCCATTTCTACGATCGATATTTTTTCATCAACCTTCATCCATCCTCATCAGTACAGGACTCTGTTTGGGACTTCATTATTTGTTGGTGAGAGTATTCCTTTTCCGTTTGCTGATTTTTTTCTACTTTACTTTGATACTTTGGATCCTGTAATTTTGGTTTTGTTCTTTTGTTACTTTGGATTTCATCTGCATTACTTCACTGGACTTGTTAGGCCTAAATTTCATTTATCATCCATTGCCATCAAGACTGTCTTTGTAATTGTTTTCCCCGTATACTTATTCATTCACCTTTGTCTCTTTTGCCTGTCGGTGTGTTGGTTTTGTATTGGTGTTGTGTGTGTGTGTGTGTGTGTGTGTGTGTGTGTGTGTGGGGGGGTTTATTGGAGGCCCACCGGACACTGCATTCATTTCGCTTTAGTGTTAGTTTGTTTGGATGTTTGTTTAATTCACTTTACTTTCTTATTCACCTGTACGTTCCACTTAATAAACTGTTATCTGCAATAAGTTGTTGGCATTATATTTCATTTATTACATTATAGTTTACAACAATAAACCATTTGTTCATGAAATTAACACCTCTGACGTCCCTGCTTTTGCTGTCTGTCACTCTTGCTGACCTAGTTAGTTATAGCTATTGGGCCAGTAGTATCTCCTTAGGGAGGACAGTACAACTGCTTCTCAGTTGTGCAGAGTGATCGTTACAAGCTACTTTGGATGAGTTGGCAAATGTGATATTGTTTATCAATATGTGTATTAGCCCTATTTATATATTTATTAAATACACTCCATACACATTTTCATTACAAGCATACTGGGCTACAGGGAAATTAACTTCAAAAGTTTGAGAAATTTTAATAACGTATCACAAATCTACAAAACAGAGCTGAATTTGACATCGCTCCACTGGCTTTCCATAGAACATTTTTGCCAGAGCACTCTCTAAGCCCATAATTCTCTGAGCGGTGAGTGACCAAAATAGAGGCGGAATTGGCAATCATGGTTCAAACCAAAGATCTTCTATATATACAGGATGGTCAACTGCTGATTTAACATTGGAATGTCTTTCCATGCCTAAGCAGTCCATCATGGAAATCCAAAGAGTTCCGGTAGCGACTTTTGCATTTGCAATCATTTTAAAAAGAGAACACTTGGAACAGGAAATGAGGCTACTGGAACTCCTTTGGGTTCCAATGATGCACTGGTTCGACAGGGACAGAATTCAATGCGGAGTTGACTCTTGTGTATATAAAATCTTTGGATACCCTCAATAAGTTACGCTGAATGAGTCTGCAGCTATACCGTGTTGGTTCAGGGAGCAGCAACAACTGCGCCGACAGATCGCGGGAGGTGAAAGTGGACTGGCTGTTGACACGAAGGCGGCCCTCTGCACCCCCATATTTAAGTTGCTTGTGTTTGTAACATTTTTTATATTAACAATAAAAACTTTGAATAATTGGAAATTGTTGTCTGTGGTGACTTTCGCTTCCTCCTCCAGGTTAACATACACTGAAAAATCTTGGCACAGAAGTTACCATATCTCACTGGTTTTGTGGCAGCTCAAACAGGCTACTCGAACACAGGACACAGCAGCCTTATTTTTTGATACTTATACTGTTTTCTCTCCTTTTTTCAACTTTTTAACAAAGATAAACTGGCCCTTTGTTTCTCATTTTTTGACTTTGAAATAGGCTAATGGAGTAGCTGGTTCATTTTCCACTGTTGAATAATGTGGCAGGGCGATTGCCCTGCATGATAAGTAATTAGTGTTGGTGTAATTTGTATGTGGAAGTGGGTTTATTGTGTATTGTTTTGGAGTTGATTTGTTTGAATGAATTATTATGAATGTGTATACCGGGGCGGGGTAGGTAAGGAGCTTAGTTTCAGGCAGTACAGAGAATTGGATACCAGTGGGACCTCCTGTTTACGGGAGTAGCGCTAGCCGTTTTTATGGCACCTTTTATTTCTAGTTTTTTGTACTGTTTTGTTTTACATTTTTGTACAGCTTGCTGTATTAGTCCTCTGCGTTACCATCGTTGGTAACATCACATGACCACCTTTTATTTACTTTCGTTTTTGTTTAAGTCCTGCGCGCCTGTACCGGTGTTTCAACTCCCACCTCCATTGTGTCTCTGTATGCTTAATCGGCGGCTACCCACAGACATGACACGAGCAAGACCCTGTCACAAATTTAGATGTCAGTTTTTGTTTTCAAAATTGCGAGTTGTGACAGGAGCCTTAACCCTAAAAGAGGAGAGCTTAAATGCAGTCACATACATTTTTTTTTAAATAAATGGCGAGTCATGGAAATAGGCACAGCTCGAAAGAGTTTGTCATATCAAGAAGGTAACACATCTTTGACGAGTCAGTAGCTTCAAATGTACTTAATAGCTTTTTACACATCTCTCTTACTCCTATATTGTGATTGCAATAATTCTGCAATGGTTCCAGGTTATGCTGCTAGTAAAATTTAACTTCTTTAAATCTCCCTTTACCTGGCTTTGAGCTGTGTGGAGGGACTCAACAGCCCTCATTCTGTTAATTTGAGTAATTCTCAGGAGATGCTTCCAAACTCCAGAAGGGCAGGACCAGAAAAAAAAAAATGTAACTTTGATTGGCAAAGAAAATAAGCCTTAATGGCCAAGAAATAAACTCAGAAAAATAAATAAACGCTGAAAAACAAACACCCTAGTTACAACAAACCAGGTACGTAATGCATTCCTTTTCTTGCTTAATAATTTGAATAAATAAACTAATACTGCAGGTGTCAAGGTAATGGAGTAATGGAGTTTTTAATTCTGATGGTTGCTGCTTGATGCCATCTTCATGTGAGTGATTAAAGTTTATCAAAAAAATAAAATAATTTAAAATAATTGCTGTTCAAAAATGCAGAACGAAAAAACGCAAAACTCGGGTCTAGTGGATTTAATCAAATATTTTAAACATAGATATCAAACAAAATCACAGAAAATGTCAATGAAAATACAAATCAAAGAATCATAAGTTTTCAATATGAAAACGTTACGCACTGTCAAAATGAAGACATTTCAAATTGAGTATTGGGTATGACTTCCCTGAGCTTTTAATGTATCATTTCATATCTAATTTACAAAGAGAAAAGTTACATCGGAACAGGAATCTCTTAACTTTCATTCAGATTCCTAAATAATTGTAACCTGGAAATAAACAATATGTTTGGATAAACAAACTTTAAAAAGAGTCTAATGATAGCAAAGCAACAGCAGCCTGTTGATGAGCTGAATGAGTGATTTGTTTGAAATCAGTCTCAGAATGGAAGCAACACTGACTTATTTTTGTATTATTATTTTAAACAGGGTTGACTGTGTGTTGGATGTTATCTGCTCAAGTCTGGCTTTCCCCTCAACTGATCTTACTTTGGGAATTCAGACTGCTCTATTTCAACACTGGAATGGTGAAAGCTGAAACTGTATTAATTGAGATTAGATATGCCTCTAGACATTTCTTAGATCAAAGCTTTTGCCTTAAGGTAGCACAAATTACACATCATGAGGTAAGGTATGCCTTTGAAGTTGAATCTTTAAAAGAGGAATTTACGTAAGTAAAATATGAAAGAACATGCGCCAAAATGCAATGGATTACAGATATTTAAATAGGAATATTTTCTTTGTTAAAACTTGACATTACTGTATTATACCTTTTAAAAGCCCAAGGGCTGACACATTATAAAATAATAATAGTTAACATTGACCAGGATATATTTCTCTAATGTTGGGCATTTCACTATATAGCCTACATTATATCCTTTAGGCTACAAAGGTCAGAGCAGGTTGGGAGTCTAAAATCCTATAAAAAATTATTTTGGCCCCAAGGTTGGTGAGTTAACATCTTCAACAGTCTAGCAATTCCCAACTGTCTATCCTACAGTGACTGGACTAGCTCTACGGTGTTCATTCCAAAATGAAATGGGAGGTGGAGATTCTGTAACAATTTTAGAATATGTATGAGGTTTCGAAGTTTGACGCTTATCCTATGCTTAGGGTAGACAAACTAATAGAGAAATTGTGGATAGCAAAATGTCTCTACCCTAGATTGAATAAGATGATAAGATATTGGCAGATTCCATTAATGGAACGAGCAAAGGAAGAAAAAACAGATTTGTAACTCCAGAAGGGGTTCCAGCGACCTTTCAAAGGTCGATGGACAGGATTCTGCAGCCACATTCACATTATACATCATGACAATTAGGGTTCTCAATTGGGTAAAGTGGAGGCAGTTCTAAATAGTCTTAAGAAGCGGGCCATTGTGGCTAATCCGGATAATTGTTTCATGAGTTTGACTGAAGCCATGTACTTCAGGTACACAGTAGGAGGAGAGGTAATTAAACCCCAAATTAATAAAGATGAAGCCATAAAGAATTGGCCAAGGCAGATCAGGTGAAGGCATTTATGCGGATTGTAGGCTACTACAGGAGATTTATTCCACATTTCGCCTCTTGTGCAGCTCCTTTTAATAGAGTTAACCAAAGCTAGAGAACTAAACATGGTAAAATGGTTAGAATTTGGAAATGGTAAATCTGTGTACTGCATTGTGTAACAATCACATTTTAATTGTTCCAGATTTTACAAAAAAAACAAAAAACATACTTCAAACGAGGCATCCAAGGTTGGGTTAGAGGTTACTTTCTCAAATAGCAGACAGAGAAGAACATCCTGTAATGTACCACAGCAGGAAGTTGTATCCCAAAGAAAAAAAACAAAACAATGCTGTTGTTGGTAAAGAGTGTCTGACAATAACATGGGCTATAGAAACATTGAAATATTATCTCTTGGGCAGAGAATTCTCGCTATAGACCATACACTACAAAACTGTATGCATGTCAGTAAAGAGTAAAATGGTAGTAACAAGATGTTATTTATCCCTTCAGCCATTCTGGTTCTCTGTGGAACATAAGGCAGGTAAAAATCACTACTGCAGATGCGTTATCCAGGGTACACTGCCTCTCGGCTAAGGTCCTGAGCTGGGGACAGAGTTGTATGGTAAAGTGTGTGGAACAGTGAGGGGAGGAAAATATATTAATCTTGTGTTAAAGACAGGAATGTTTCCTTATTCAGGACTGGTATGAAGCATGTTATGGTATTTGGACTGCAGTACCAGTATGTGTAGACCACTAGAGATCATCGGTCTGCAGAGTGTGTGCGTGTGTAAAGATCTGATTGGAAAAATCCTGCTCTCTTATTGGTTAGCTCTGTTCTATCAGCCATACATTAATCCCAGACAACATTTCTACAGGAACCAGAACTCAATCAACTCAAACTGGACCAAATCAACAACAACAAAAAACACAATCAAGGCTTCTAAATGGGCTGTGAATATCTGATAAAACTGGCTCCAAGAAAAAGGTAGACCTCTTACGTTTAATGTACTGGTATTCCAAAAATCAGTGATCTATAATTAAAATTAATAAAAATGTTATCAGATTTATTTACTAGGTTTAAATATGGATGTCCAGTAATTAAACAATTAATTAGCATGTAATAGGTTATACAATTGATATACAAAAGGTATTTACTTTATACACATTTTAATAAATGTGTTATATTTATGAATAAACTGGTGTTTAATTTATTAAAATAACACTTTTAAACAAATGCTGTTTACTTTTCCTTGGAACTATTTTCTTGTGCAAAGTGATATTTGTTTATTTTTTTTAATTTGCTGTGATAATTTAAAAAGTAAATACATCTAGTAATTTTATAATAGCTTTTGTGTCATGCCTTGTAATGACTTAAGTGTGCAGTTATATCATGTCAACCCATCCTGTCATGCCTTAATGCTTTATTGATAACAGCTGTAGTGAATTCGAATATAATTATATAGCCTGGATGTGCTATTTAAAGGCTGTTTGTAAGAGTTTAGGGAAGCGAACTTGTTAGGACGCTGAAGTTCAAACCACTTGGTGGTGGGGAGAACAGTCTGTGGAGAACAGGTGGAGCAGGATGAGCACCTTGGGAGTTGTGGGTAATAATTTTGGTATTTTGCTGTGTACTAATTATATGGATGGTGGAGTTAGGGGGGGGGGGCAAGAACAAAAGTAATGGATAAACTGGATAAATCAGCAGAAACAAATAGGGCTGGTGGAAACTGGGAAGGGAGAAAATATGAAATAGGAATAATAGCCAGTCAACATTAACAGGCAGGGATTTCACTAATATAAGTTTACTGAAATGGATTTTGGAAGGAATAAGAAGTGTGAAAGTGGTGAAAAAATAAACAGGAGGATTGTACAAGGGATTTGTGAGCAAAACACAATACAAAAGTTGAAGTTGGAGAAACTTGGTACAATTCCAATTGCAGGCTAAGAGTAGTAATAAGCAAAGGAGTAATATATGGGGTAACAATGGACATGGAAATGAATGAAATTGTACAGGGATAAGAAGACGACAAAGTAATGGAAGCTGAAAGAATAGGGAGGAGAAATGAAAAGGGGGAGATACAATCTACAACAGTGGTATTAACATTTGAAAGAGAAGAACCACCAGAAAAATTAATTCTTGCATTCCAGGCTTTCAGAATGAACAAATACAATCCACCACCGCTAAAATATTACACATATTAAAAGTTTGGTCATATCGCTGCATATTGCAAAGGGAAATGGTGTTCTAAGTGTGGTGAAGATCACAAGTATATTGAATGAGGCACACATATAACAAAATGTAGTAACTGTGGGGTAGATCATAGTGCAGCACACAGAAGATGTGAAGAAAATAGATGAGCAAAGGATATTCAGCAAATTTTCCTTAAATTGACCCGGCAACAAATGGAAATACAAAACAATTGGGAAATACCAGTGGTAAAAAAAGAAAAAAACAAAAAGTTAATTTCATGGTGGGGGTGATAAACTGCACAGCATAAACAAAAAGCAGAAGAGAAAAAACTTAATAATTCTGAAAGCAGGAGAAAAATATTTAGAGATGACAGGAATGACCATAGATCAGATAATGCAAATAGTGGAGGTGGAAGTCAGGTGGAGGGGAGTGTATAATGGGTATAAAAAATGTTGCAATGGAACACAAGAAGACTCATTGCAAATGGGCAGGAATTTTAAGAAATATATTGAGAAAGAAAAATACATTTATATTTTATGTATACAATAAACATGGTTGATTCCAAAGTTCTATTTTAAAATTCCAGGATTTGTACTAGTTAAAAAGGATAGAAGGAAGGGGGTGCTGTATTGGGATTAGAGAAAATGTAACGTTGACAGACGTTAAGGTAGAGATGGGATTAGAAGTTAATATAGTAAAGGATGAAAAAGTGAAAATAATACATTTCCATATCCCATGTAAAAAAAATGACTAAAGGAGAGTGTTACAGAGATCAAATGATTCTTGGTGTTAGATCCTGACCTGCGATGGCGCCATGTAAAGGAACGGAGTATCCTGGACTGGATGCCACGACAGTTCATTCCCAGGGTTAGGCGGAAGTCAACCACCTAGAAAGGGGGCAGAGCTACGATATACGAAACCAATGACCCAGACGGGAAGCGGCATGGCATTCGTGGATTGGAGGAGCGAATGCTGTCACTGACCAAGGGGTCATGGGTTACGGTATAAAGAGGGGACATTGTGATGTGATCTGTTGCTTTGTAAATGGTTAGAACAAACTTAAAAATAAACTGGTGAAAACAGTTTGTTTGTACTGTCGTGTCTAAAAACTGTTTGTTTATTGTGATTAGATGGCTAACACGATCTGTAGCTGTCGCCAAAGGCCAGCATTAAACAGGACAATATCACTGACTGCACTTGTATCGCAGAGAACTGTATTGCACCACAAGCACTAATCCATTTACGAACGCACTTGTGTATGTGTTTTGTGTTTCATGTGGGTGTATAAAGAACAGGACTATTAATTAGAGACAAACCTAGGGATTATAAATAAAGTAATAGATGCCGCTGTTTTATTTAGCATTTATTGTTTGGACCATAAACTTTGTTGTTTGTCATCTGTTTACACATGGCATCACCTCTACACCTGCACACTGCAAACCACTTTGCCACAGCTAAATAATAAAATAGGGATACATTAATGTAAGAACAGGGGGACTGAGTATGTTGGATTTAACAATTGTATTGACAGAGTGAATTTGGATGATAATGATATGGGTAGTAATCATTATCCAAATTATCATTGTTTAAAAGAAAATGAATAAATGAATTAGAGATGGTAGGGTGGAAAGATTTCATTTTAGGAAAGCTAACTGGGTGAGACTTGAGGAAGTATGTAAATGTGTGTATGTATGTATGTGTGTGTGTGTGTGTGTATATATATATATATATATATATATATATATATATATATATATATATATATATATCAGAAGATATTGATGAATTTAAAGAGAACATGATAAAGGGATTAAATATAGTTCCATGGTGGAGTAAGAAATGTGCATTGTTCCACACTCTTCCATCTTATCCAGTCTCCCTCCTTGGCCTGGGAAACTGCCTTTTATACACCTCATCCTCTCCTCCTGCTTTTATACCTCGTTGACTACGAGCTTCCTCTGTTGAGCTGGGGTTGCTTTGTGCAATGTAGGAGGAGCTGAACTGACCAAGGCCTCCTCTTCCATGCTGCACTTGCCCAATGATATCACTGATATGAAGGGCTTCCTTTGCTGCCCACTTTCTACCAGTTTTCAACACAGGTGCTGCCTCCCTCACACATTCGTCATGTGACTCTACCAATGTTTTTTCCAATTGAACCTTGGTGCATTTAAACTCCTTGGTTAGAGCAGAGGCCAGCAGCTGCAGTATCCCTTTACCATACAGTCCCACTCTGCTGAGGCAGTGTGCAACTCCTGACGTATGAACTGATTAACACTTCCAGCTTCTCTGTTGTTGTCAAGGAAACCTCATACACAACGAGTTGCCACAGAAGTAATGGGAGTAGACCAAACTGAAAGCATCAGAGTTTAAGTTTACCTGGTAAAATGCTGGGGTCTATGTACTTCATGTTGTCACACTTTTCCCACATGAACTGTGCCCTTTAGGTCCCCATCATACCATCTCCTAAAACTTTTCACAAGCTTCTCAGACACTGTTGGTATTGCCTCACCATTAATGTAGAACCTCTTATCCACTACTTTACCTTTAATTATAGAGATGCTCCTTGACTTAATGGACTTGAATTGCATTTGTACCCATTCAATGCTATTGATTAGTTGCCCAATAACCAATTAGTGCAGGCTGCTGTTGTAGTCATGATTGTCATGGCATCCATAATTGGTGGCAGTCGCCTCCAGCGAAGCGTTCTCCTCCCACTACCCATTTTTATGCTCTATTAATTACTTCCATTGCCATGGTAAAAGCCAGTAAAGAAATGATGAATCCTGCCATTATTCCAGTTTCTAGACATTGCCATGTAGTGGTGAATTCTGAAAAACAAAATTGCAAATCTCTGAAGTAGGCTTTTACTAAGTTTGTTATTGTCATCGGTACACTGAAAAAATCAAATGCTGCCCAAAGCATCTCAATGGTACTGAACTGTATGCATTAGCTAAATCCAAGAATGTCACATGGAGCTCCTTCCTCTCCTTTTTAGCTGTTTGAATTTGCTGTCAGATCATACTGATGTGCTCTAAGCATCCTGGGAAACCTGGAATACCAGCTTTTGTACTGAAGTCTCAATGAAGCAATTCTTCAATAGGTAAGCTGACAATCTCTGTGCAACAATGCTGAAGAAAATCTTGAAGTGTTACTTACATGGTATACATGTATAGTAACCAACATCTACAAACACAAATGGCACTTCAAATGTATGCATTTATAGCCTATAATTGTACATACTGAAATAAATACAAAAGTAGATGTCAACATAAGAAAATAAATTCCAACCAAGCCTACATAGATGGCTTACTCCCTCCCCATCCTATATATATATATATATATATATATATATATATATATATATATATATATATATATATATATATTAGTGCCTGTAGAAAGTAGATATTAAAAATACAAAACTGAAAGATCAGAATTGGGTAAGTCTCCACCCCCCTGAGTTAATACTTGGTGGAAGCACCTTTGGCAGCAATTACAGCTGTGAGTCTGTTGGGATAGGTCTCTACCAACTTTGCACACCTAGATTTGGCAATATTTGACCATTCTTTACAAAACTGTTCAAGCTCTGTCAAGTTATCAGGGCAGTATTGATGGTCCTCAATCTTCAAGTCATGCCACAAATTTTCGATTGGGTTTAGGTTGGGGCTCTGGTCAATCAAGGACATTTATCTTTTTGTTCCTTAGCCACTCCAGTGTAGCTTTGGCTGTGTGCTTTGAGTTGTTGTCATGCTGAAAGGTGAACTTCAGTCCCAGTTTCAGCTTTCTTGCAAAGGGCAGCAGGTTTTCCTCAAGGACTTCTCTGTACTTTGCTCCATTCATGTTCCCTTCTATCCTGACAAGAGCCCCAGTCCCTGGCGATGAGAAACATCCCCATAACATGATGCTGCCACCGCCGTGCTTCACAGTAGGGATGGTGTTCTTTGGTGATGCGCTGTGTTGAGCTAATTTAGGATTGCTATTACAAGGTGGATAGACACTTATCCAATCCCAGCTATTTCAGTTTTTATTTTTAATTAATTTTCTACAAATTTCAAAAAAAAAAATTTCATTTAGAAGTTTTGGGGTAGAATGTGTAGATAAATGAAAAAAAAAAAACTATTTTAATGCAGTTGAATTCCAGGCTACAAGGCAACAAAAGGTGAACATTTTGAAAGGAGGAGTAGACTTTCTATAGACACTGTGTGTGTGTGTGTGTGTGTGTGTGTATATATATATATATATATATATATGGCAGCTGGCTCTTTGAGCTCTCTCTATATATATAAACCAAATGCACATTAAAAGAGTTGTATACAGTAGCTGATTATTACTTAATTATTCTTTAGATCAGTTGATTAAGTTTCTATACAAACATTTTGATTTAAATTTAAAAATACTAAAACAAAGCCCAATACATTATATCCCTAAGTATAATACGATACATACTTGTTTCAGTACTACTCAACATTTAGAAATTGTGTCTTTAAAAAAAAACAAAAACAAAAAAAACTATGAAAATGAACCAATCAAAGGCTTTTCAATCAAAGGCAATCAAAAGCAATTTAATTAATTTATTTATTCTTTTGTGAGTTATGTTGGGACATTTATGCATTTCCAGTAGGCCTACTTTTAACTTGTATTTCCATTGCATGAATAATTAAAAAATACATTGTTATTTTCTAAGGAGCTACATTCTAATTCTAAACCATACATTGTTTGTTTGCATAGCGCAACACATCATACATTTGATTTACATTCTTCTGCTGTATCTCCACATGGCATGGGGATTTCAAGACAATCCTCATTTAAGCAATTTGTATTCGTCTTCCAATGTGTTAACAGCAACACGTTTTGCATGCAATTCAACATAATCTAATCATAGATATGTAAAACACGACCACTCCATTATAGTTCAGAAGATGTAGCAAGACTGCTTATTAATAAAGCATGTCTTGCTTTAAAGACAAACCGAGTACATTTATTAGCCAATCTGAGCTTCTCAGCCCGTATAGAAACCATCAGAAAATACCATGACAATTGACTAAAACAGGTTCTCCTGATTCTGATACTCTTAGAAAAAAAGAAAAACATGTGCAAACATAATGTGTTCTTCAATTTTCATCATAATTAGGCAGGCATGTCAATAGATAAATGCAAACATGTAAGTGTGATATACAGACAGTCAAGTGGACAGACAGTTATATCCATTAGAATGTATTCTCATGTTTATAAAAAAACAGCACTGGGATAAAAAGTTAGGATTAAAAGCTTTAATGAATCTGAAAATGAAACACAAATAGAGCATGTGACAACAATTATAAGCTGTATGCTTGCCAATTAAACCAGGTTGAGAATTAAATTGAATTGGAAGCCAAATAAGTTGCAAACAAACCCAACTGAAAGACAATTGATAGAAGCAAAGTAACTTTGGCACCAGTTCCAAAACCTTTGGATCCTTAGGGCCACCACCACCTGCAGCCCCATGCCAACAAATAGGGGTCTTGGGAATAAAAGGATGGAAAAGTGGAACTGACCCAGCACCCACAAGGAACATGAAACCGCTGCCCGTTGCATGGCGGTGAAGGGGAGAAGGAATTTAAGGGCTTACAGGTGAATTTTAGAACCTTGCAAGACTTATATTAAAAAAAATTAAATAAACTCAAGACCTTGAAAAAGATGTAATGGTATAACCGACACACAGTAAAAAAATACATGTACTAACATTGTATTACTGTTTAAAGTTATGTCTTAAAATTTCTCTTGTAAAACAGGTTTTTGTAAGTATGGTCCTCTGGGTCAATAGGCTATAATGCTCTTCAGCACACAACACTAACTGCATGGTCAGTTTGCTCTATGGTTAGTTCTCAAAGAGCAGGAAGCCAGAGAAGGTACAGAAGCGCTGGTGGTCTCCATGAAGCGCCCCTGTTCCCATTCTCACCCAAACCTCGTCGTCCTTCACTAGCTTCAGCACAGCACTGTTTCCTGCCGTGTCATGTTTGCCTTTGGCCTCGTAGCTGTAAAAGAGAGGAAAACACTAAGTGTCTGGTTTATTTTGCATTTGTAAACGTACCTTTTCTTTCGATAACCTATCTTTGCTTCATTTCACCAACTGAATACAAAACTGAAATGTTTGTGGGTTATCAAATTTTTCTACCACATTTACACTGAATTATACATACATGGATAATGCACATTTTATTTAAAACCCCTTTTTATTGGCATTAAATATACAGCTGCAGACTTGTCTCTGTTTACTTATATAGCATAACTGATCGGTTGTTCTATCTGAAGATGATGTTTCTGGTCCTTGTTTCCAGCGGTCAGATTCTCTCACACGCTCACCCACAGGTTTTTATTTTTTAGCAAACTAAACAAAGGTTTATATTTCTATAGTCAATTTCAAATGACTACGAAAACATCTAATACAAGTAACTACTTTTGTGATATTCTAAACTTTAGAAATACAAGTGCAGTAGTCTCTGTGTAAAGGAACACCTCCTAAGAGAACATTTTACCCTTGTGGTGAAACTGAACTTCACGTAAAATAACACCTTTTTGTCACAGCTAGCGATTCATTCACAACAGATACAGCACTGCTTTTTAATTTGATAACTCATCTTCATCAAATTTAAATTCAAATGGTTTATCAATCTTTGAAACTTTGAGGCACACTGATTGGTTTATTCAATCTTACCGTCATATCATTGCTTCGTTTTGTATTCTGATTTCCAAGAGTGCCCCTCATCACTACACAGTTGCATGTAAACAAAGTCGAAACGTGTCGCTATTTATATTGCTACAAAATGTTGGAAATTGCTGAAAAAAACTTGAATCACAAACAAGTCGCCAAGCAATTTTGTGTTTTCCATTCTGGTGAGATCCTTCACCATTCTGTTAAATAGTTTTTGCATGTCTTGAATATTGCTCCTGTAAAGGATCTAGAGCCGCTGATGAATTTAAAACAAAAAAGTATATTTTATCAGTTCAACAATTACACACTTCAGCTAAAATGAGTCAGTGATTGAGACTAATTAAACCATATAGGTACCAATATAGGCTATTTAATGGTTATTTAAATAGCCATTCTCTCACTCTTAGTATTATCTTTTTTTCTTTTTTAGCTAATTTCAGTACACTCCTGGGTGTATCATTTGTGGCTAATTAGTTTAACTTGCCATATTGTGTTATATACGTATTGCTAATTTATTGTTATTATTATTATTATTATTATTATTATTATTATTATTATTATTATTATTATTATTATTATTATTATTATTATTATATTATTATTAATAATAATAATAATAATAATAATAATAATAATAATAATAATAATAATACACTTAGGTTTTGGCATTTCTTTCTTTTTTTACTCACTACATCAGGGTGGCTCTATTTTATTGATGTTGTTAAAGGGTACATAAGGACCTTTTTATTTTATTGTGTTACATGTTCCCATGTGTTGCTACAACTGTTTACATAAGGTGTGTGTATTGTTTTAATTTATTTATTTTTTTACATTTTTACCACTTTTTTTAACTTTAAAATTGCATTCCCTTCCTCAAGATGGCTTCACATGTACCCGCATGGACCTCTCAGAACTACATTTCCCATCATCCTCCTGCTCACATATATAACTGAGATGGAGACGGAGAGGTCCATGCGGGTACAAGCCATCTTGAGGCAAGGAATGCAATTTAAAAATTAAAAATGTGTTTTAACCTGGTATATTCAGATGCTTGCAACCTCTCGCTGCTCTGCCTAGTGTCTGAGCTAAATCCCGCCAGAACCAAACATCTACGAAATTACCGTATTACACATAATTGTAGATTCATATTGAATATAAACAAAATGAAAATGTATTGAGGAATAAGCATGTATATATGTGTTAATCACTTCATAATGTTCTTGATTACCCTGGTATCTTTTTTTTTAATAATATTTTGGTTTTCACTGCAGGTGTCATAAACTTATAGGAGGATGTTACTGAGGCCAAATATTAGCCTTAGGCATTATCCAATGCTTTTAAATCATTTTTAACCTTTTAATATCTGTAACGTAAGTCTAAATATTCATTTCTGACTCAAAGACAATTTCTGACATCAATGGAGAATATTTACTTCCATTATCTCCATAGCAAGTGAATAAATATTTTCTAAGCAAAGCATTTCTGATGACAAAACACTAGTTTTGTCTTCATTTTTACTATGTAAGGTATACTTTATTAATATATTTTTTTTCTAACACAAAAGAAAGATAAGCATGGCAATGCTTTCAATATGTTATTAGAATATTTTTGCAAACACACATTGGAGCAAATGTAGGAGCCATAATTTGTTCTAGCAAGGGCCTGGAACTAGAGCAGGAAATAAACATTGCCACGCAACTCTGATCAAAAGAATGAAACTGTTGGAAAACATGGATTGAGAATTGATTAGGGGTTTGCTACGCATGTGGACTAGCAGAGCTATACTGGTGTTCTTTTCTGAAAAGAGACTAATATTGCAGATAGCAGACTGTTTGGTTCAAATTGCATGTACTGCTAACCACTGATAGAGACGATGCGTCTACAAACTGCCCAACAATGACTGCAAGCTAATGAGATAACAATGCTGTGGACTAGAAGGGAACAGGCTCTAGACTTCAGAGAGATCAAAAGAGATAATCCCACTGGCATCAATGGGGGTCGCAAGGAGATAACAAAAGGCAGATGTATGGACCTTTTGTCTCCAGGAGTGTGAAGAATGCACTGAGTTCAGAAGTTGTCACACTAGACCACACACACAGACACACACACATTAACACTCACACAATAAATTAAATTACCTTGACCATTGGTTAATGTCAGAGAAAGGGGAGGTGGACCATCTATACAGAAGGGTATTTAATGTCACGCAAGCATTGAAATTTTGAGTTCTGTATGTCCTGTACCTGGGACCAGACTCCCTGCATATTTCAATAAACCTGGCAACTGATTGAAGAAACTGACTCTGTGCATTTTCTTGAATCTACTTACTCACCATCTATTTTTTAAGTACTTCAGAAACAAAGTGAGAAAACTGGAATGAGCACCTGCCTCAGACCCCAGGTCAACATTACCACAGCCATCAAAAGCACAACTGAATTTAACTACAGACTAAAATACAAGTTTGACTGCTTAACCACCAACTGTGTTTGCATTATTTGTCGGAAAAAAAATGTACAGCTCAATATATTGGTGACGCTAGCAATCAGCCATCAGATTTGCCCAACATAAATATGACTGGAAACCCTGGAAGTGCAGACTCACTCCAGACTCATTGCATTTTAACCAACCCTACCATGATTTCATACTGCACACATGCATATCAGTTTTATATGCAACCCAAATGCTCAATGAGTGAAAGAACAAACAGCAACAAGCAACAGCACAGGTAATGACTTGTAACCCATGGATTTATCTTGCGCTTCTCTTTATTCAACAAAGTTCTTTATTTAAAGCGTCCACACCCATTCATGAAACTGTGTCAACCGCTTAGATCATTTTCTGTATATGTAACTGCCGTTTCACTTACCTGTATATTGTGATAACTGTGTTCCCATTGTGCATTAAGTAAACATGTACTTGATCAACATCTTCATGCTTCATCATACTGAAGGTGAAAAAATAAGCACCTAAAAAAAACATTTTAAAAATAGAAAATTACAAGTTATAGAGTATATATACAATGTGTTAATGGCATTTAACCACCTTTTTTTTTTTAAAAGGTTAAACCTGTGGACATGGTTGATATGGCAGCATGGTTTATCCTTGTTATTATCTTTGTGCAGTGTATCATTTTTCCAGTACCAGGTTCAGATGATTTTGGTTCTCTGTTTACAATAGTACAGACACAGATGGGCTTGATGAAATTTGCATCTGGTGTATACTGGAGCCAGGGTCCACCATCACTTGGCTCAATCACATTATATCCACTGAAGTATGCCCAGGGTATGATTTCATGTAGTGGAGGCTACATTCAATTTATATTCCTCTATAAATTCAAGTGTTAACACTGCTGCAGACTGCATCTTTAGCAAATGTAAAATCAATACAACTCCTCATAAAAATCAATAAACAACTACTGGATGAGCAAGTATTAATCCTCTTCATGACTTAAGCACTAAAATATAAAATCTGAGTAAAACGAGAGAAACGTCTTGGTTTGGTCGATATGTCAAAAATGAAAAGGCCTATTTCACCATTAGTAAAAGTTTAAGTCTTGGGGAGCTGCTGAGCAAATAGCATTTTATTAATTCAAGTTGTTTCCAGGGACACAAGTTCAGCGCCTAATAACATAAAAGGAAAACCCTAAACATGAACTTCCTTATAAATTTGTTTTTTTAATTATTTGTATTATTGACAAAGTTTTATTAATTAAATAAAAACATATCTTTTCAGGGTGTTCACAGTCAATTCCAGTTCATTTGCAGTATCCTACTTTGCCACATCTTTAATTCTCTGTTTCTCCATTTCATTTTGACCTTATGTTTCCTAAATACAGTAAGGGGTTTGTCATTATTTTACTACCATACATTTTACTCAATATTGACCGAGGCTAACTTGATTGTGAGTAAAATTTAGTAAGTATTGTACATGTGATGAGTATCCACTACCTGATTTCAGACGTTTATGATAATGCTTAACCAGTATGTTATATCGTGTTGTTGAAATCTGAGACCATTCTGTCTTGCATGTATCCTTCAGCTCAGATAGGCTGAATACAAAATGCTTGTCTACAGCTTTTTCAGATCAGTCCAAAGCAATTCTATTCCAGAGCTGATTAAGCCATATTCTTTGGGTTGTTATCCTATTGGATGTTAAACTGTTCCAATCAGCCTATGAGTAGATGGTCTGATTGTATTGTTTAGAATGTTTTGATACATGGCTTCTTTAATTTGATCTTCAATCACATGAATTTTCTAAAACACCCACATGACCACCTCCATGTTTAACTCTAGGTACAAGGTCTTCTTCATTGAAGACATTCCTTTTATTTTGTGGTCCATTTTGGGGGAGAAGTTCTATTTTAGTCTCACTGGTCGAGAACATTTTGTTGAAAGCTTGATTACTGTTCATATTTCTTGGCAAATTTTATGAATTTTCTTTAAAAGTGGTTTGCATGGAGGTCTACACACATACAACTCTTCTGTGTCAGGTGTCTTTGTACAGTTCTTTCGTGCATTATTATGCCTGATGCTTCTAAATCTTTCTTTAAGTCTTTGGCTGTTAATCTTGATTTTTTAGCTGCTGGGATGATTCTCCTACCTGCTATGCCTTTAATCTTCTTGTTTAATTTAGTTAGGTAAACACAATGCTGTAATCACATTGTCCGTGGTTGTACTGTAATTGTTTGACATTTTCCTTTTACTCCTAAATGAAATGAGTTTTCTTTTTATACTGACTATCCCTTAAACTGCAATACATACAAAACCTAAATGAAAGGGCTTTTTCAAAACAACTTAATAAGAGAAAGTGGAAAATCTAGACAAATGTCGCAGTTCCTTAGCCTGGTTGTGTTGTGGTTTTGCTTTCCCATTCAAAATATGTTTGTCTTTTTCTATTGGTTAAAATGACATTTCTCAATGACATTGCTATCATGTTATTGTTTCTGTAACATCAGTCTGCACCAATAAGTGTTTACTGAATTGTAACATCTCTTCTTGACCTCCTAAGCACTGTACTGCCTTTCTGTCATAGCCAATTATGATTAGTGAAATTAGAAGCATCTTGTATTGTTGCTGCATATTAGATGAAGCTTGCATTTACAGTGCAACAAAGAGGGCTTTGCTTTCTGCAGGAAGAAAGTGGACATGGGTGACATCTGGCATAGTTGCTTCCAGAGCTTTTGCTGTATAAAAGAATCTCATCGATTTGAAGAAAGCTATTACTTAAATTGAGAAAAATTATACATAATTTGAGTAAAGGTATATATAAAGGTGTCAATTTTATTTTAAAATGACAAATGATATAGAAGTTAGCAGAAACTTCTTTGGGGAGCCATTATGAAATAGACGGATGCCAGTCCCCAGAATTTAAATGGTTTTATGGATGCTAAGATTAGAGCAGAAATAGAGTAGATTTCTTGGAGGGAAAGGAGGAGAAGAGAGGTTTCCCCCATATCTGAACACTAAGTAACATAATCTGATTCAACCCCTCACTCAACAACCACAGAACAGCTTAATTTTCATTTAACTTCTAAGTCTCATCATTTGTTTGATTAATTTTGCCACCCAGTTATATGGAAAGGTTACCTATTTCGTAAACAACAGCATGCCTACAGTACATATCATACACAGTAGGGCAGAGAAGTTTTATGGCCCTCAGTGCAAAAGAACACAGTATTTACTGGTTTATGCAGACAAAGAAAACATGGCCATTACAATTAAGTAGTGGTGCAATTGGCAACCTAATTTCTTATTCGATTATCGTGTAGGCATTTATCATTGATAATTGATGCACTGACGTTTTATTTTTCAAAATAAAGAACAAACATTATTTTTTTTTAACAGATCACTAAATAACTAAAAACACTGTTGCGCATAATAGTTAAACAAAAAGGCACAACTTATATTCAAATTCGAGTTCTTCTGATTTATAAAAAAAGAAATACAAAGGACTTGAGTTGTTAACAACTGAAAATAATATGCGTGCATCTGTAACAGATGTCCCTTTAACATTGTAATAATAATAGTAAAAAATACTACTGTATAATTTTAACAGAAGTCTTTTCTAGCTGAACTGTGGTTGTTAATTACTGTTAACATGTTATGTCCAAAGCAAAGCAAAACATTAATTAATCTCACAAATCCTGACTAATTTAACTACCGTACTAAATTCAGCTTCTTTTTTATATAATATATTCATATAATCCAAACACAACATACTTTGAAACAAAATAAGGTAATTGGTAGATTTAATATTGGCATTCTTTTGAAATGATTACGCCTAACATAAGTTGTGTGCTTGTCACTTTTTAGTGCAAACAAATGCATAGACTCACAAGTGAAGCAACTGAACTCATTTTACACATGGTTTATCGAACGTGAATGTAGAGGCCTAAAATGCGTATCCTAGCAACGCACTTATGTTGTTTATCTACCATAATAGCACTAAAAGAAGCGCACCCAAGGTTTTAATCCAAATCGGCAACAGAAGACTCCAAACTGGGTTCTAATTTGATGCATCGATTCATCAATATGTAATCTAAGCTTGGTATATTTAAACAGATGATCAATAATCGATGCATTGATTAATTGTTGTCCCACTACAATAAAGTGTTTTTTTACCCTCCCAATTTAACCACAAACAAAAATAGTGTCTACACTTGTGCTACACTTGTGTTACACTTACCTGTTACAGGTGCATGGAATCTTCCAGTCATAACATCAAAAAAGTTTCCAATATTAGTTTCCACACTGCTAAAAATGATTCCGCTGTTTTCATTGGTAAAGTGAGTGGCCAAGGATGCCATAAATGCAATCTAATGAAAGAAAAACAAAATCAAAATGAAGACAGTTTACCATCACTACAACAGTTGAATCCCCACAAAGATTGTTTTGACTACCTTTTAATGCATGCATCTTCCCTACATGCCATGCCACAGGTTTATAGTAATGTTAAACTTAAAACAAAGTTAAAATAACTAAGCATAAAAAGCTGAAGGGACTTTCTTCAGATTCACGGAGTAAATTAGGGTAATTTCACGCCAACGCAACAAAAAAAGGACTTTTTGTTGCCTGTCCGTTTCAGATTTTCCTAGAAAAATTCACCTGGGGGTTTTCACACATGCTGAGTTCAGAACTGATAGCCATTATTTATTTATTTTTAATTTCCCCTTTGACCTGTGACCTTGCAAAGGTCAACCTAAAGTGAGAAAGAGACCTTGACCAGAAAAATCACCCAGGGTAGAATTTAGATGCTACCATCATGTGTAGCACCTCGTTCTTCTCATATTGAACAGGGCTTTTAAGAACAAAATACTAGCAGCACCCTACTCACTTCTGGCAAATTTCAAGACCAGGGGTAACTGACGAGTTTTATTCGAACTTTACCATGTAGGATATGTGTGTCTTAAAATGTAAGTATTTCTGTAAGACCCTTAGGAACCAGCCTTCCAAATTCTGTGAAAAACTTTTGGTTTTAAGTTCTACCACTGGTCATTAAATACCCTTGAAAATGTAATTGTTGCTATTTGTACCAAGTTTAGGGTGTAATAACTTGCGTGGGGGGACTAAAATAAAACCACCCAAAGATATTTTTGGATGGGTGTTAATGAGATCTACAAGCATCAAGCAAACTATGTTGGTATCACAGCAATATTTACATTTTAGGACCCCCATCCACTACAGGGTAAAAGGTTAGGCTGAGGTTCGAATAAAACTCGTCAGTTACCCCTGGTCTTGAAATTTGCCAGAAGTGAGTAGGGTGCTGCTAGATTTTTTCTGAAAATCCCTATTCAATACGAGTAGAACGAGGTGCTGCACATGATGGTAGCATCTAAATTGAACCCAGGGGGATTTTTCTGGTAAAGGTCCCTTTCTCACTTTAAGTTGACCTTTGTAAGGTCACAGGTCGAAGGGGAAATTAAAAAACTAAAATAATGGCTATCATTTCTGAACTCAGCATGTCTGAAAACCCCAAGGTGAGACCGTCAGGCAACATTACTCGTTGAGTTGGCATGGAATACTAAAATGAAATTCAGAACAAGGATGTTCCTTGTGTCTTATTCTATCCAGACAGCTTTAAAGGTTAGATAAAGAATATTAAAAAGACAGGGCACATTCAAAAGCCAGGTTATTAAACTGCCCTAAACCTTTTTGTGTTGTTTATAGCTGACCGGTATTCTATGGCTTTTTCAATTTCACATATGGTTAATTTTCATACACCACAGTCCAGAACGGGCATGACTCATTTGTAAATCAGTTCTTGCTTGGACCACAAAATACACAAATAAGCACCTTTTGATCTACTGTTGTTATGCTACAATCCATATTTTTTATTGTTTTGTTTTTTAGACACTGCAAGAGCTTGTAACTGAGGCAGCATTTTTTGTATTCAACATTTTAATGCTATAGTGATACTTTGGCCGTTCATTTATTATTTCATGTTGTGTTTTCACACTGGACACTGCAGTTTCTCATTTACAGACATTATGTAAAGCCCTTTATTTTAGTGGCCAGATAATTTCACTTGTCTATATATTTTTTAAATGTAGCGACTTATTTTAGCATTTGTCACATAAAAAAAAGTTTTTTCATGGTTTTGTACTGGACAGGACACTGCAGCTTTAAAGTTTAATATTTGTTTTGTGAAATATTTGAAATGACAAAACACTGGACATACTGCAGCAACTTTGAATTGTGATTCACCAATCATTAAATATGTTAACTGCCCTTCTTGATTCTTTATCGGGACTGTGTGCTGTGTTCTACCGTTGAGTTTTAAGTATGCCTAATTGTAAACTTAAAGGGTACATCAGCACTACATGAAATATAAAACATAAACTATCCCACATTGCTGTTCTGAATGTATTTTGTCATTGTATAATAATCTGTATGCGCCCAAACATCCTCATAATGCCACACTGCTATGTACAAAATCACTGTTCTAGAGCATTTCTTCCAAGCCAAAAAGCATGACTTCCGCATGCACCCTCACATGTGCTCTGAAACAGACCGTTGTTTTGTGTAATAGACATCTTTCACACTGCTATTGATGGAATCTAGCAAGCCCCTGGCCACATGGTATAAAAGGGAAAACAAGAATGTTTGCTAGAGCAGAGAAAAAAGTAATAGAGAAAGGAAAGCACTGTGCTAGCTGTGGCTTGGGTCTGTGTTTATTTTGAAGAGTTTTGTAGGGTTTTTGTTTAAACATGTTGTTTGTTTGATTTGTCTTGTGTATACAATAAAAGTGCACCAAAGCTCTGGGTGTGCTATTTCTGCCACTGACCAGCCTTGACCGCCCGTCACTACACCACATTAACATAAATACAATAAATTGTCAATTATAAAAATAAAACCACGGGCTCCACTTGTTGAAAAGTAATTTTCTAAATCCTATTTAAAGAGGAGATATTTACTGTTTCAAGCATTTTGTGTAATCATTAAATTGGAATGAAGACACTTGTCCTTCACCTTGATGATCTAATTTAGCTTCTTCATATGAAAACTGTTTACTATCTGTACTTTTTCTGTTTATAAAGCAATATACTGCATAAACCACAATCCAGTGAAAGGTCATTCTAATACTGACTAGCTGTATTTTAAAGCACTGTGGCAGTATTATGATTTGTCTGTAAAGAACATTCATATAATTAAAAGCTAATATAAAACACAAGAAAGTCCATTATTGGGGGAAAAGCAATATCATGATATTATATTTGGAGGAGACAATATTTCTTATGCAAGGAAAGAACACTATTGGTTTAAAATGATGTTTTTCAATTATTTATTTAACTGTCATATCAGTATTAGCAAAACAAAATACTATAAAAGAAATGCCATATCTGCACTAAGGCAATTGAGAATATATTTGAGTGAGTGGATGATGTTGATTATTCAGTACATATGCTTGAGTCATCGGTCCTTGAGCTTTACTGAGTACTGTATATAGGGGATCAGGGAGGGGGCTTAAAGTGTAATTATCTGTGGAAATATCACTGGTTATGTTGTGAACTAAAGAAACTGGCATGCAATTCGAGAGTGATGACTGGATAAGCACGAACAGACTATCGGGACTGAGCAGATATGTGTTTTCATATTTCAAAGATTTAAACATCTAGAATCCACTCCACATAGCAGACCAGCATCATTTTTGCTATGGCTTTCTTTTCCATATAAGACATTAACTTTTATTAACTTTTAATGAGGATACTGCTATCATTACATAGTCACTGAAACACTACTAAATAACAAAAACTACGATGGATGTGTGGATTTATTTATTACTAACACTCAATAAAAAAAAAAGAAAACAGTTCTCTTGTTTAATTCTTTACTTGGTACTTAGTTGCTTGCAACAGCGATATAATAAAACTCTGCAACAACATGTGGTCCTGTGGTTAGTGCTATCAACTGTTTATTCAAAATAGAAAGAGACACCTGCCTCAAATTAATTAGGCTGCACTTTCTAGAATTGTGATGAGTCAAGGCCTATGTAAACTGTGCTACTGTATGCTACCCTTGCCATTACTGTTCATGTCTATGATACCCGTCTCCACTGACATATAATGCCGTTCTGGTGAAACACAACCCTACCCTGAAGTTTCTTTGTACACAAAGCTCCTTTCAAGATTAATCAAAGTCAGCCTAAATAATTAATAAATGGCATTTGCTTTGACATTTTCACAATTTCCTTGATGCTTTCATATTTTTCAGCTACCTCTAGATGTCACTTTGGATTAAACCTTCCTGTGCTTCTTACCTGTCTGGTGCATTACACACCATTTCAGATTAGATCAGATTACTTATGGAACTGATTTAATGTGGAAAATTAATTGGAAGTGAGCTGGGGGCATTTTTCTTCTTTGCAATGAACACCTGATCATACTGTAAACTATCTACAAACCATTAATTTTGGTTGTTTCCATTAGAATTACAAACATTGATGTAGGTACAATGTCCATCGTCGGATGCTTAGTCTACAATTACAGCTATGTTGTTGGCTTCCTGTAGTTTTGCTTTTATTCGTTCTGAATCTTGTTAGAGGTACCTGAGTATACTGTGGCTATTAACAAGCAATTGCTTAAAATACTGTCGTAGTCAGAAATCAGAGAAAGTAATTCAACATAATTACCTCTATTTGAGAAATTAGTGCCTTCATTGTGCCCCCTGAATGCCAGTTCTTGTTTGCCAAGGTAAACAACAGAATCAGTCAAGCGTTTAAGAACCTCATGGTTGTTTCTTATTTGCTCATTGTGATGTATTATATCCCTAAGCTTCTGCTCATCCAGTTGAACATCAATCTGGGTCCAAAAGTTTTGAGTGTTACAGTGGTTCGCGAGTGACTTTGGGAATGCTTATGTTTTTGTACTGACTTCAACAGACATCCTAGATAGCTATAGTCAGTGCTGTTCCATATCACATTTTCTGTACTGAACAAAAGAGAGTTCTAGCACTATTGTTTTTTTCAAAGTGCATTTTTTCTGTAATTGATTTGTTATACTTGTAATTTGTTCTGTGGTTTGTTCGTTGCATTTTAAAGTTAAATATTGCTGCCTATTTTCATCATGCCCCAGCACAAATGAGTCTGCCTTTAAATCACGCAGACTCTTCCTCACAAGACCTGGGGAACAGTATTAGGTGAGAGTGCTTTTTTATTACTATTTATTTTCAAAATGCTGTAGTTCAGGGAGAAGGAGCAGAGAGTGATCAGAATGGCGAGTTTTGAATTGATTTGAATACTTACTTTTACTTGGTGTCCAATTCAGACTCATTAGCTATCTTACGTACACTTTGGTTTCCCAAAAGTTCAACACTTGCATAAATCTCGTCAGTCATGTTAATTGCGATAAATTCTAGTGGTGTATGGTAATCTAACAGTGATTTGCCTCTTTTTGAAAAAAAGTACCAACCCATGGTGATATGCTATAATATCAACCCCCATGGGACCTGTTTTGACCAATCAGGATGGAGTATTTAAAATACCCATTTCATAAATAGATTTATAAAACAGCTTGAAAAAATAACAACCTCTGATTGGTTAAACAGCATCACATGACCGTGTGTACATACTAATGAGCAACTTCACACTGTATAAATCAATACACACAACATTTGGAAAAAATTGGAAAAATGTGTTTTTAATTGAAACATTGGTAAAATTCAGGGGGGAAATAAATCTCAGTATACACACTTTACATGTAGAATATGATACGTAGCAGTTCTGGTTTCTGATTAATAATGTCCAAGGCATGTATGATGAGCAGAATCTGTGCAAGTCTAAGCCACGTTTTCCCCAGTTAGCTTGTACTTTGCGAACGTTTGGGCAATCGCTGTGCTGACGGAAATAGTATCTACAGACAGTATGAATACGACATCAGCACAAAACAAACCAGGTTTATTCACCTTGAAATTATAAAAAAAATTAATAATAATTGACAAAACTGGGTGGTGCAAGCCATTGGGAGATGCGTCAAAAATCACACTGGACAGTTCCATCAATACGTTCCACGTAAGTTTACCAACTATAAAGCATCACCATATTTCTGTTGTTTTCATCCTATTCCTCATCCACTAAAAATATTATATTTTGTGCAAGTATTTCAATTAAGTTTTTGATCACACTAGCAGTTACTTCGCCCAGCAATTGCCACAATAATCAAACTTTGATTGGCCAACATAATTAGATGATAATGTGTTGGTGAAGTGAACGTTACTTGATCCTCTGGCATCTAAACTTCTGCTGTATCCTAGGATACAGTGTAGGGCTGCTTATTACAATATCAGAGTCAAAATAAAACATTGGATTGGAAAATATTGGATAATAGACAAAAATTGAGTGTAAATCAGTAAAAACTGACATCCATTTAAAAAAAAAAAATCCTTAACTTTTTTGTAAAAATCTGAACAAACCACAAACGCGGAACACTATTTATACCTTACATATATTTTTTCTTTACCAAATAACCAGCATGAAATCTCTTCATTCTGCATGGCCAGTTAAAACAGCAGAAGATTTCTAGCTCTTCCTAGGAGAGTTCTGGTCATCACCAGAATTTCCAATAGGAAATCGGTGACTCTAATATAGTAGGCATGTGCTTACATGGAGAAAAAAGAGAAAAATTAAAAACGAAAAAAAATGATAGCTATAGATACCAGGAAGAAACCGTTCAGTTTTTTTTAGTTTGTTTTGTTTTTATAAATTGTTGTATTTGAAAAATATGTATTATCCGACTTGCAAAGAACCAAAATATCTTCAACACAAAAAGAGGTGCCAGTGATAATGCTGCTAATGCTAGTAAGAAATGAATGTTCAAACCTTGGGTAGGTCAGGGTTGCTGTTGGGAGAGAAATCATGTTGTTGTGGATGTCAGATCATGGCAATACAATGCTGATATATACAGGTCTACCTGAAGCTCGGATGGAATTCCATGTGATCCTTTCTCTCCTTTTAGCCCTTGAACTCCACGCTCTCCACGGGGTCCCATCTCGCCTTTGTCTCCCGTTTCACCTTTCAACCCATCTCGGCCAGGTACTCCATTATTCCCATTGTTTCCATAGTTTCCTGAAATCAGTAAAAGAAAAAAGCCACTTAAGCGAAGCATAGACAAAATTCAGGTTTTCCAGTTCTTCTTTCTGAATAAAATAATATTACTACGTTTCTTAGAAGTACATGTTTTATCCTATCAGATCATTTTTCTGATGTCCCTTACAGAAATGTACTTGCTTGCTGCTGATTTGAAGTATCTGACAATTTATGTCTTTACATATGACTTTTAATAACTTAATATTATTAACATTTAAGTTAATTAACTTAAGTTAATTAACATTTTCATGTGAAATTGGCATCTTTTATGAAAAAGTGACTAACAATTTTGTGGTAGGGTGTGAATCCCAGTTTTTCTGAGGAACTAATAGGCTATTTACTTGTTTGTATAAAATCATCCAGATGTGTTTTGTTACTTTTACCCTTATTATAATTTAAATAATTTTAGAACAGGCTAAATGATAATTAAGTTTTATTCCTTTTGTTGAGAAAAATATCAGTTATGCAGAAAGACTTTCTTAATTAATCCTTTTCACTGATGATACATTTATCTTGTCACATTTAATTCATTGTAAGTGGTAGACCTTTACAAGCTAAAAAATGATGGCATGTTTATCGTAGATCTTTTTATTAGAACCAAGAAAGGAGAAAATCAGTGTCAGCAATATGAGATATTCAAAACCAAGAAATATATTGAAGATTAGTTGAATATGACAAAACTGTTAGGATACAATCCAAAACAAAATGCAATAAAACTGGATTTTTAATTTTTTTTTTATGTATGAGTTAGTTGAAGTAACCACTAAGTGGGTGCAATTTAAAACATAAAATCCCACCTTTTCTGCTAATGCACTTGTCAGTATTATCAGTATGGTATCAACAGGATGTACAGATTTGTATAGAATAAGAGTTATCAAGTTTCATAACAATTTGATGAGTTATTCTTCAGATATATGTAAAAATGTAAGTGTGGTTGTGACAGAGTGTTTAATAGTGTGTAGGTGCAGGTGATCAAACAACAGACAGACAATGGTAATCCAGGTGAAAAAGGTTTGTTTATTTTGATTCCTTATGTCCAGTGCCTGACGGCAAAACAAACAGCAAATAATAATGCTGGTAAGTAATACAGCAGCGTGTATTACTTACATGTATAATCCCTGGGGTGGTCCCAAAACAATAGTCCCATTATTCTATCCCCGCATTAAACACAAAACACATACCTAAGTCTGTTTAGTGCATGAATTAGTGATTGTGGTACAACACAGTTTACAGTGATATAAGTGAAGTGCTGTCCCGGGTTTGTGCTGGCCTCTGGCGACAGCTCCAGAACGTGTTAGCCATCTAGTGGTTAAAAGCAACAATAGACAGAACAAAACAAACATCACGATTATTCACAACACAAGTACAGGTCCTTCCCAGTCACTTATTAATAACCAAACGAAGGAACAGATTATGATTCTCCGTTCTCCTTATATGCGGTCACGCATGACCCCTTAGTAAACAAATGCAGCTGCCTTTACAATCTGTGGCTGCTACATTGTTTCCCTTCCAGGTCAATAAGTTCTTGCAACAGAGTCTCGTCTTTTTCCAGACTGACCGACATCCCGGAACTGTTAAGAACTATCAAGCCTCCCCGTCCAAAAAAAACTCTGTCCTCAATTAGCACCATCACAGGTCAGGAGGGAGATTTACAACCAAGGTTCATTGTATTTCTGTCAGTGATGTACAGATGGGGGTGATGTACAGACAGACAGACCCCCCCCCCCCCCCATTGTATCCCCCAAGTCTGACTCTCAATAACCTAAACTAAATCATGTTAATACCAAGTGCCCTGCCAATTGGATAAGCAGTTCTCCAGATATATGAAAACACTTAAGTGTCACATTCAGATGAATGGATGTACAGAGAGAATTTGCTATAGACACCCAGAATCTGATATCCTCAATAATGATAATTGGTTAATTGGATACTTGGTTCTATAGATATATGCACAAATGCAAAAGTGTGACATATGTTTGAACTGACTTATGTAGGGATGTACCTATTACTGTCTCCCATTTGCATGGGATAATAAGTCATGCCTCATCATTACAACACAGTGGAAAATAGATAGTGCCTCATTAAATGTCTTGTTTTCACTGGACAACACCGGTAATGGAACTTGACTAAAAGATTCATGGAAAACAGCTGTTTACCAACTGTAAAGACATTGCTGTCTAATCAATTAAACGAAATGGAGGCAGATCTAAACACTCCTGTTTTTTGAATAACTAAATATGATCTTGTTTATACCATTCCTGGGAGCTGTCTACATACAATCACTATGGAGGTTTCCTGTCTCATCCAAACGGCCAGGTAGTGCTCCCTCAAACCAAGCAGGTTTGATGCCAAATTATTTTTCCAGTCATCCTTCACATACTTCGCATTATTTGCATTTTCATTATCTTAAATAAAAACTTTAAACTCACATTGTGTGTCAAGGGGTTTTGTCCTGAAACTACTGAATTTGGTTTAATGGTACTAGACAGCTCAGTTTAAAACTGTTCTCCTGTTTTTGTCATCTCACCCTACACCTTCAGCATTGACTCTCTTCAGAAAAAAGTTTCACATTCTGTGATCATGCAACCTTTGTCTCTCTACAACATGTAACATTCCAAGATGTGGCTGATAAGTCCTAAAAATAATAGTTCTAGACAACAAATGTGCTACCTTGCTCACCTGCTGCTGCTGTTTACATGTTGTATGACTGAGTGTGGGCTGGCTTTAAAAGGACCAGTGTCAGGCAAGAGCAAAAAAAAATACATCAAACGACTGCAAATTCACACCAATGGTTTTATACATATGACAATTAATTGTATTCCATGTTTTGGTAGCAAAATACACCAAGGCACCATAACTGGGAGGTGAGGAAGGATGTATGTAGTTTAAACTAAAATCCTTCATCCTTGCTATTCATCTCTCATTCAAGGTGTTAATTACAGTGATGTCAGATTAAGAAGTCTGCCTCTTCTCCAAGGATAGAAAGCATCTCAAAGGAATGATTATTCTTCTACTGGACTACATTGAGAAGGCTGACCTGTGATATTCTTTATCTGTATTTGACTGAATTATCACAGGTTGGTTAGAGTGTTCCTCAATGTACACACCATCATGCACTAAAGAGTAAGTAGCAGGTTTCCAAAAAATATAAATTAGAAGTGATCAAGGGTGGGAAGTCACTGAAGTAATTTATATTTTAAATTCAGAATAATTTGAATGATAATGATACATGTCAAGGATCATCCTGCTACTCATTTCAGCAGGCTATGATTAGTTGGTTTAAATTACATAACTATTGTATTATTACAATTGGGCTATAAAGGTAAGATTACACTAAACTAGTAAGTTGTGAAATGGTTTATTATTATTATTATTATTATTATTATTATTATTATTATAATATACTATATATGTTTTTAATCTTAGTGTTTATAGACATTTCAATTCAAATGCTTCACTTTCTGAAATAAATTTCATTAAGGACTTTTTTTTCCTTAGAGTAGGTTTGATAGAAACTTATATCCACGGTAACATAATTGCATTCATTGTTCTAAAGTGAAAAAAACAAGGGTTTGCCTGCAGACGGAGTACTGTCACATACACTTAACATCAAACTGTTGATAACTGTTTTTTTTTTGTTTTTTTTTTGTTTGTTTGTTTAAGGGCTCGTACCATTAATTGCTTTTTCCATAAGTAAAACTAAAATAACTTCCATACTAAATTAATAAGTTCTACTGCAAAAGACTAGCCCTTTCTGTAAAGGGTTCATAAGAGAGCCAGTATCACGTTATAACAGTAGTAAGACCTTTCTGTCATTTTCTTTTCTTCTCAGTCCACTTGAAATAACTTTAAGAACTGTAACAGAAATATTTAGCAGCGCTGGGTATCCCCAGAGTTTGGTGGTTAGTTTTACATTTAGAGCTGCCATTTTGGCCATACCATCATCATTATTTTTCGTTCAGGTTGGAAGTATATTTATAGAATTCTTAGACAGCCATTCATGCATTTTCTATTATAGACTGCTGCAAATCTCTCAGGCAATTAGAGTACATATGTTGCACTTATAAAAAATATGGCTGGAGGTTTCAGTATAGTGGGCCACTGTTGTACAAGGTATTTTAACTAATGATGTTCAGCCATGCATTATTACACTGGCTGTACCTCCTTGATTTATACTCGCCCACATTTCCTGTCACATGTCAGTCCTAAATGCAGTGCTAAGAACATCTGCTGGTGAATGGGTACAATATCAAATGTGTGCTTTTATTTTCTTTTGGGCTGGGCTTTTTAAAACAGTTTTTATATTTTTTTTTATATTTTGATGTGCAGTCCAATATTTGCATGCATCAGATTTGTGCTGTTGCTGCTAAATAAATGAATTGCTTTAAGTGCCTTAAGCTTTGTATAAAACAATACATTTACCTGGTAGTCCAATAGGACCAGGAGGGCCAGGAGGACCATGATATTCACGCTGTCCAAAATCCCCCCTGCAGCACTGTGTGCAGTCTGGTAGGTGTGGTCGAGCATATGATTCCTTTAGACAAAAAAACATAGTGCATGTAAGACTGACAATCCAAATGATTACATAATGTGCAAAGCAAAATTAGCAGAGATTGAACATGCTGTCCAGACCTTTAAGTGACCTAGGATAGGTGACAACAGGCGAGTATATATCATTTTTGTATGTCAAGAGACAACACTGATGAAGGAATTAGCTCTAACGTTTTCTACTGTGTCAAAGCATTTTTAAAAAAAAATTGTTGATGCTATTGACCAAGAATTCAAAGCTTAATAGTCAACCTGTATTTTGATTATGAAGAGACCACAATGACCTTACCAACAGAACCCCTCAGACATAGATGTGTGAAGACCTTATTAACGTACTCAGTGACAAGAGCATTGCATCCTACAATGAGCTACCCCATCTCAATAGGAGCTTCCATACAAGCTGTTATTGATGCTTGTAAAGGACATGCAGCCCATATTAAACCATTGAAACAACTGCATTTTTGTTGACAGTAAAAATCAACTTTAACTGAGATTTTACAGGTTTCTCCAATGACACAATGGGGCACTTTATCAGGTCACTCATACATTTAATGATACTATTTTAATATGTTTTAAATAAAACATTACCCTTTGAAAGACTCTTATGTGTTGTATTGCAGTACGGACACTGGGGCAGCAGCTCAAATCGGTGCCTTCCACTTTCCACAGGCGGTTATAGTGAGAACTTTCCAGTGAAATAATGAGCTGATTTATTTGTGCATTAAAGGCTTTTTTAATGGTTTAAGATTTTTTTTTTTTAATTTTTTGTTTCAGATATATTGTTAGGTTAAAACTGGCTTATAAAATCCATTTCTATTTTTCTTCTTGTGTTTTCATCTAAAAATACATTTGATCACCCTGCTAGGAGCAGCAGGTTTCTCAGTATGTCCGACAGTACTCTCTGTTCTATGTTTACAGCGCTGATACATATCTCCAAGTGCTCATATTTTTTCAGGGAGGTTTTTACTTACCCATCCTTCAATTAACATGTTATTAGAAAGACTGAAATTTACTTGAAATGACATTTGGTTATAAATAAAACAAGCAGAATTATATTTTTTGATTTGTTTTTGTGATGCGGTTACAAACATACTAAGGGCATATACCATGAATTATATTCCTCTAGCTCAGCCAATCAGAGTAATGCATTTGCTAAATATTTTCTTTAAACTTTTAACCCTTTGCAAAGACTTGGCAGCAAATTAAAAATAATAATTGTAACTTTATGAATTATAATGTAAGCCTCAGTATGTATGTTTCTATATTCTTATTGTGGTTTATTTATTTATTTATTTATTTATTTATTGTTTTGCATTAAACAATATTTCTGATTGACATATCTAGAAAAAAATTAATGTTTTGAATGTTAAAATAAACAAGCCCTGCCTTTTTTGGATACTTAATTCAATATAAATGGAGCTGTAAAATACTATATGATAATCATGGTAAACCTGCTGTTTTTAGATGAGTGAAACAAAGCTGTGATAATAATATGACACAATCAGCTGCAATATACAAAGTGTATGGTTACACTGCATTTCACCAAGCAGTACTGGCCTACACTAACTGATGTTTTTTTTTTTTTTTTTTTTTAATAATAAAAAAAAACTATATTTTTACATTAATTTGCATACTGTGACTGTATTTATGTGCATAATTTAGATTCACTGGATGTAATGAAGCTTTAAAGAGCAATGCAGTAAATTCCCTATGCATCCTTTTATCTGTTTTCCCCCATTGTTCCTATCCTCAGCTTTTAGGAAACGGTAGCTAATTACATGCTTTACAGATGCATTGTTCTGTCCTAAGATTTAATTGAAATTGATCAGATATGCCAGTCAATGCATTGACCTAGGATGACCAGATAATACCCAAACTGTCAATTTCTGCAAGATGCATGTGGCCGAAAATTGTGGGGTTTCCTGCTCAAAGTTTTAAATGGGCCGTGTAATTTAGTTTCACAACTTTGTTCAATTATATTTGTGAACGATGAGCAGTGCTGTGTCAGTGGCAACAATTCAGGCATTGTTTGTGTAAAATGTGTAATTAGGAATAAACCCCTGAGATGCATCAAATTGTTTATAAGAGGTTCCATGGGGACACAGAGTCACCCACATATAAAATCATTCCATCAAGATATATATATATATATATATATATATATATATATATATATATATATATATATATATATATATATCACACCGATAAGTGTCTGCATGCTTTTCTTTTATATTATTATTATGATGTGCAACCTCCATTATTGTCGGTGGATTTTTCTTAAATAAAATATGCCATCTAAAAACTTAAGTAATAAGTTACTAATACAGTATATCCAGGAAATGATTACAAATGCTAGTTACATTTTAAAAAGTAATTCAAATGTATTTCTTGTTTAGTGAACTGAAGTAAGCATCAATATAAGATACATTCGATACATTTTTAAATATTTTTTACAAGTACTCATTATTTATTTATTATTTATTAAGGGTAGGTGTGCATTATTGTTTACTTCTTTTGAATTTAATAGTAATTTATATGCTTCTTCATATTTAATTACAACACCTATTTTCAAACATTATAATTTTCTTTAGAAATTAACTGATCTACTGCGATAAAGAATTATAGATTAACAGGCGTTCTGATGACATATTGGTGTAAATGTTTGAAATTCTCTACAAAACACTGTTTAAAAACATTAGCTGACTTCTGCATCACCATCATTGACAACACAATAGGAACAAATATTGCCCAGTAAGTCCAAATGCTGTAACACAGTGGTTTTCATATGGTGCCATTGTACCGTAATGGATGGCAAGGGGGTATTGGTTCATATCATTCAGACACTATTGATATATCATAATAGGAAAATATTACTATACTCCCATTCTACCAGTGTAGCTGTTATTATGCTACCATTGCCTATCGGTTCAAAAACTGATGCTACTGCATTGCCAAAGATTATTTGTAAAAGGTAAGCAACAAAAGTAATTAAATTATTTTAATCAATGGAAGAATAGCTTCATATCCCATTCCCATTTGAGCAGACAATAATAAGAATGCATTTTAAAACAAATAAGTCAGATGAAAATCTTCCAGTAATACAACTAAGACTTGATCTGCAAGTGGCTCTAAGTACCTGGTCTCTGTTTCCCGTTGGCTGTTCTAGTATCTGTGTAACTTTCCCTGGTTCTCCCTCTGTTTCACTTGAAGAAGTATCGATGCCATCTGTTCCATTAAAAGTCTCACTCTGCCCTCTTTTAACCGCCCTTGTGGAACCATTATCACCAATCTGCTGCCGACTCTGCACTACTTCGGCGTTGGCTCTAGCATATCCCTTGCTCACCTCCATGTTTTCCTCTTGGCTCAAGCAAAACTGCAACAAGATGAAAAACAACAGCTGCCAACCAGTGTAGCTCATTGGTGCCATGTTCAGTCATCAGCAGCTGTATCCTCACTGTTTGGTCTTTCTTCAGGAAGTTTGAGTAATTTTCATCTGCACGTTTTTATATCTTGTCTTCTGTTTGGCCCCAGTTCCCGGGAGTGCATTGGTAGTACCATAAGACATTAGTGTAACAAGAGTGAAATCAGTTTTCACAGAACGATTACCCTGTGTGTCATATGTTCTCATATTTTAACACACATGATTAGTTAAGGATCTTTATTCACTGTGTTTTTACTTAACTGTGAAAAATGAATGTAGTGACTAATACATACTTTGACACAGTGTTGATTGAGATGTTCAAAAACAACATGCTGTCCGTTATGGGAAATGGTATCAATTAAATATGTCATAAGCCAAAGAGACTTTTGTTTTTGGAAGTGCTGTATAGCGTGGATAATTCAAAGCAGACTCACAGATGCAAAATGTACATTCATCCGATCCCTGCTCAATCCTGCCAAGATCTTTATACTATTGCTGGATATCTAAAACAATATGTAGATGGAATAAAAAAAGAGACAATGAAAATATAAATAACATTGACTGTTCAAAATTTCAATATAGTGGTTTAAATAAATGACATTTTTAGCCATATAGCTGCCTAACTGAGCGATCATCAAGTTTAATAACATTGGTAAATGAACTCGCTTTCAGTGCCTTTACTAATGTTGCAACAAGTAGGTGAGATACATGTTTTACGATAGTTATGCTAAAATGGTGACAAGCTATCCAAAATGAAGCAAGCACGACAACGATCCTCACTAGAACTCTGAAATGACTGAAACAAAAACCCTATTCAGCAAATAAACTGAAAAAATGTTTAAATTGCAGACCCTGGCTAGTTCCAGTTCATTTTCATAGGATGCTTTTATTTTGAATATACTAACCTTTGTTCACATCAACACATCTGTATGCCTGCTTGTACAGCTCCCTTGCTCCCTCATCTTTTTGCCAGCTGCCATAAAATACAATCAGTACTCCACAGCAGAGAAGTAGTGTAGGCACAACATTTAAACGTTTAACAAATTAACGTGAATAAAATATCACTGTTTTATATTTGAAATTAGAGTTGTCGTAGTGAAGGGTTAAAATAAATATTAGTTAAACAAGCAGTATGAAAATGCTTGAGTCTGTCTGTGTAAGATATGTTGAAATATGGATAGGTGAGTCAGAGCTTTACAAGGACATTGCATTTTAGCTGTGTGCTGAGGACATCTTGTGATACTTTGTTTCCTTTTAAGATGAATATACGTTCTGCTGCACATACACACTATTTTGTCTTGTTTGTGCAACATATTGCGTGTGAAGTGTTGTCTCTCCAGATATCTGTTTGAATAAAACTACCTTTGTAATCATCGACTCTTGGAGGCTGATTTTATTTTTCGTCTCTATAGCAGGCTAATGTATTACATCATAGCAATGTGTTTATTTTTCATGCAGTTACGTTATTTACTTATGAGTTACAGAGGCGCAATCCTGCATCCTGATTGGCTGAGGCAATGTCTAGTTGTCAGATTTATAATATATACTAACCTATTGATAAACAGTTTGAAAGTACAGTTGTCTTTAAAATGCCATTGAACAAATGTAAACCATTTCAGTTTTTACAGTGCATTTTTGGCCTACTGTGTGAGGCTCTTTTCCTCAAAATGTATTGCAATTTAATAAATGGACACCTCCTGGCATAAGAGCTTACATTCCATTTGATAATTTCTTTGAGCCAGAAATGAGTATATCAAAAGTAGACTTGATGGCTAATTGTTTTTCTGCCAGGTAGCTATATGTATGTGATGGATGGCAAACAGAGTACAGATAATGGACAGCGTTGTAACTGAAACATCAACAAATCAGTAATAAAGGATAATAGCTGGAACCAAAAAAAAGCATTAATGAATGCTGTATTATATCCGTAGTTGTCAACTCCTTTCTGTAGTTTGTAATTGTCACAGGTCAGGATTGGAAGTTGAAAATTGAGCTTCATGAATTGTATATTTATTCTCAGGCCTTTGTTCAGAACAAAGAAAAAATCAAACCTTATAGTGTACTTATTGGGGATTTAAAACAAAAGGTTCTCCTTAGTGAGAATGTTAACCCTTTTTCACCACTCCTCACAGGCTATGTGTCTCATATAAACCTGCCTACCCACACGACTCTAGTGCTTTTATATATAGCTTAAACTAATAAATCTGAGGCTTCTCAGCTGTTTTAAAAAGAGCTCAGCAGATACAAAGACCTGGCCTGGTTTCTCAGACCCTGATTAGCACTAATCTTGGACTACCTTACCTAAAGACAAATAATCAGGATCTGCAAAACCAACTGTTCGAGTTAACCTGAAAAGTACAGCTCTTAATGCACTGCAGTATATCCAGGGGCTGGTTTTATAAAAACGTAATCTGGATAACAATGATCCAGATTTTGTAATCCTATATTTTGTAACTTTATACAGTAACTTTAAAAAATAAAATAAAACCAAAAATACATTAATTAAACAAACAAAAATATGTTGAATTGAACATTGCCATTGAAATTGCAGTTTTTTTCTGTTTTTGATACGTTGTACTTGTAATTCTTGGTTTGTTCATTACATTTTAAAGTAAAATATTACTGCCTTCTTTTTGAAAAGAAGAGTGGACCATTGGCGACGTGCTGTAATAGCAACACCCCATGTGACCCGTTTTGACCAATCAGGGTAGAGTATTTAAAAAATCCGGTACCCAGCGCTCCAGATAAGGTTTTGGCTCATTGAGTAAAATGTATTTTGGGTGAGTAAAATGCAACATTACCTTGAAGTCATGAGTACTTTCAATAAATATTACACATACTAGGGTCCGTCTAATGTTAAATATCCCGCCGACGACCTGGCTCGTCAAACTTTTTTTACTCAGGCGCTGTGAGAGACAGCCTTTAAAACAAGGTCCTACTTGTGTATTTCCGGTAGATGACCATATTAGGCGATGGTCTTGAATACAAGTGTATTGAAATGTTGCTGATGCGCAGTTTAACAGACCTACCTTGGTGCAGTAAACAAATATTTTAAACACAAAATCTTTACAGAATATGAGAAATGGCAACATCGAAGGCACAAGCAACTATTTAACGATATATATAACAGGTTATGTTGCCCTGGTTACCACCTTACAGGCCGTTCAAGCTCAGTGAACAGCCCCATCTTGTGCCACATGATCAGTGCCTGGGACGAATAATTTGAATGTTTTTTGGGGTTTTTTTTGCACATTTTCAATAAATCAGTTATTGTTTTTTTTTTTTTTTTTTTTTTTTTTGTTTTTTTTTTTTTTTTGGTCCCTTTTGTGTATATGGCCATAATACCTTTATTTATTATCCAACTTGTTCAAAAAGAAAACTCCATGTTGAAGTTTCATTGTACACTGTCAGATTTAAGCTGGCCATGATAAAATATTTTTTTTACAAACAACAAATATATTATTTTTTGTTTTAGTTTTTTTTTTTTTTTTTTTTTAAACAAATTGGTTGGTTAGGTTGAGGGGGTGTAAGATGACACCGAGCAATCCAAAGAATGAAGAGGTGTAATTCACCAGTTACAAACATTTACTGCAAGTGAGTGGGTCCAACAGCACATTTTTTTTTTTTATGTTGAAACCCCAGACTTATTGGTCACGTGTTTCTGTTAATTACCAGGCAGGCTACAATTAGCTGTTCTGACCACTGAAACACCGGGAACCAATGAAGTACAAGAAGCTTGATAACATACGAATTTGAGCTGTGCAGAAAAATTGTTATGCATAATATTTACATATTACATTTAAATATCATACGTAATTAATATTTTTTTAAAGGTATGCAGCTTATCTGGCGCACTGATTGTACACTAAAAATAAAATACTGATGGAAACTAATAGAGAAGCAATGCCAAGTGTATTGCTTATTGTTCTGTTCAGCTTGAAAAAGAAACTGCATGATTAAAAAAAGAAAACTTTAGAGGTGCTAGACAAAGCAGCATTTCTGTAAGGAAGCCAATCTGATTATAATCAACCCAGTTAAGGGAGCATTATCAAGTAATGTAATCCCATCTGAATGGGCCTGTAGGGACCTCCTATTTGCTAACAGGTCAACAGTAATGATTAAATGCACTTTACATTACAAAAGGGCCCGAGCCAAAGTCGAGAATTGTAAAGTAAAATAGAAGTGGGAGACAAGGTTGTTAAGGGATTCAAATACTTGTTCTATTACTAAAAGTATGCACATTGATTTACGCAGTACTGCTCAAATGTGCAAAGTGTTAATTACAACCTACCACTAGGACTCGCATCCTGGCTATGTGAAGTCACCGGTCTTCACTAGGGAGTCTGGATGGCGCATCGCATTGGCTTTAGCACTCCAAGTACGAAGGCAAAGCCGGCAGGGATTATTTCTCCTCATCACGCTACAGCAGACCCTGCCAGGTAGTCACCCAGTGTGCTCAAACAGACACCTAAAGGGTTGACCTTTATCCTCGCTGACATCCGCTCTCCATTTCCTGGGTGTAAAAGAAGAAACTGGCTTGGTCGTGAGATCGGAGGATGCCCACTGAACCTTCAGTTCTCCTGTGGGGAATCGCTGCGGTGATGAGAAAAATAATTGAAGATAAATTGGGGAGAAAATTGGGGTTAAAAGAAAGAAATACCCAGGCTGTGAAAAACGGCTTAATTCACAACTTTATTTTTTTTATCCAACGATTTGAATGTGTTTAACCTTTCAGTTTTCACCTTCTTTTTTTGTTGTAACCTATCACTGCTTGCGACCCATCATAGTAGTGTACTACAAAAACAAATGTACAATAAAGCCCTTTATTTAATATACATTGAAAAATAAATCAGGCCCTAAGTCTGCTCTGCCTAAAATATACCGTATATAAAATCTAACTAAAATCTTACTGTGTTGAACAGCAAATAAATGTCTAAACGTCCAAACAATGAACTATCTCTTGAAAGAAAAAGTTTAACGCTACACAGAATGAGAAGTGAAAAATAAAAAAAATCGCAAGGCAAACCATTTCAGACATTTTGAAAAGAAAAAAAAAGCTTACTTAAAAGCAACATGGAGATAACTGGAATGCCAGCAAAAAATGCCCGAATCCCACATGCAGGGAAGGGAAGTCTTTCTATGTTACTGGTTTAATGTGCTGTTTAAACCATTACCATTTGTTGTTGTTGAGGCTTTGTTGGGTTTAAACTTTGCTGAGACATTATTGTGTTTATTGTAAGGGGTGTGCAGAGAACCCATTACTCGTACTCATCTAGTACTCGGAAACCAGTACTCGTACTCGAATGATGTCATTCAAAGTGTGAGTGAAACGTGTAAGCAAGACTAAACAGCTGCAGTATACCTTTTGATCTGTACACATCCTCATAACGTGTACTTTCCCAATAGAGACTTTTGAACCCATGTATTGTGTATCAATAATTATTACACAAGCCTTATGCAATCTCTCAAAGCAAAGGAATCTTTTTTCAGAAGTCGCCTCATGGGAACAGCTACAAGTAACCGTTGTTGCTGTTGAAATTGGGAAAGTTTAGCAGTGGTTACTTGGTAACAGAACATAAAATATCACAGAGCACATTGAACTGTCTGCTGCTTCAAGTCAGGGCAGTTTAAAATATGTACATTCTATGCTCAGTTATTTATGAGGTAAAATACACTTTCTACAGGAGTACAGTACGTTATCAAGGAGATTATGTGCAACTAATTGTCTTGATGTATCTTTAGATGTATCATTGTGTATTTTATCTTTCCCCCTGGAAATCTAACAAATCCATCCTACCCCATTGCTTTTACTGTGTGAATGAAACTCTGACAAATGTGGCTTCTCTGTTGTCTGTAGTACGGTTTCAGGAAGGCATGTGAACATTTCAGGCTCAATAAAGGTGTAATTTTATTTTTTGAAAAGTTACTCTAAATGCAACCCCTCCACCGTTGCATGGCCTTACTTGTTTTAAGTATTTCATTCTTAATTTAACAAATTGTACAAATTACAATACATTATTATCATTTTCTTTGAACCTCATAAAATAATAAATATACTGTACCGTTAGAGAAACAGGAAGATGTGCATGTCTATATGTCTCTCTGGAACTGTACCTATTGGTCATACCATGCTTAATGGAAGAAGATGTATGATTCCTTTCAAAAGCCCCATGAGCTTGACTATTCTTTAACAATCTTCAGGCTTTCTAGACCACTTAGCCGTGTGACACTGATTGAATCCATCTGTCCCCAGTGGCCATAAGGTCCAAGACCTCAGTCTGAGCCCCTAGGTTCTTCATCATTTCTGACGAGTTCAGTAGGTGCTTGTACTCTATCACCTAGTCTCATTAAAAATATATCCTAGTCATCCATAAAATAGAAGAATGATTCTAGTTGATGTGCTTCTAGATTAATAACTTATAAGATAATTTTAAAAAGAGTCATGTGTGAAAAAAACTACATTTCTTGATTTTGTACTGCTGCTTTCTTTTTCATTCTCTGTGAAAAGAAACTGTTTTAATACACAGGATGATTCAGAACCTGCTTCAAGAAGAAACTGTTATGGATATTGTAGCACAGTGATCTTAACTAATGTATGCTTTCTGTTGTTTAGAAAAACTTTGCTCAATCTCAGAAGTCAAATGCACCCACCTTGCCTTAATAGAGCTCTTAATAACATGTCTTCTCTAAATACAGCTTGTACATCAGAGTTGTATACGTGTGTCACTAGAACTCTCACATGTCTTATGTGGTAGACCAGAGTGAAACTGTTAACCTGCTAACTGTCATATTTCATACACAAACCTCGTTCTTCACCTAACCTCATCACCAATAGTGTAACTTAAACTTTCAATGATGAAGAAACTGCTTAGTCTGGTAAGACCTACATTGTGACAAGTGCCTTCATATATTCATTCTAGATCTTAACTGTTTCTAATACATTTACCAAGATTGTTAAAGTGTAAAGAAATACCTTTTGAAAATTTGCTTCAACTGCCAAATATTAACTAAATAAAGCTGTGCCAGAAGCTCCACACCATACTTCAAGCACAGATGGGCTGATTATTTTATTGAAACAATATAGAACACACACTGAAATGTCTATTTACAGAATAAACTGCACTTAAGACAGAAAAACATAAATTGTGAATAAAATAGGATGAGCATTTAAAAACATTGTTTTAGGACTATAAAGATATTTGTATTTCAATGCATTACAAACTCACTGCTAAACCAAGTTTGTAGGGAATTACCATTTTTTATCCACTTTAGGTTGAAACATGTTTCCTTTTAAAGACCAAGAGGATTCTGTAAAAAAAAAGTGAATCTGTTCTTTGAATTTAACCTCAACTGTACTTTCAAGGCACAATTCATATTTTTCACTAAGCAGCTGCTTGTAGCAAGTAAATATGTATACATTGCTTTGTTTGGATTTATATTCCTGTCTACCCATCTGCATCTTACAATATGCTCAAGTTCATGATAATAATAGCAACTGTGTATTACAGGTGACTGAGGTGAACTACATTTCAGAGAAGGGAATTTACAGTACTAAGCACAGCCACAGGCTAATGGTGAGTGTGGCAAAGCGTAAGCCTTGCACAATGGAATATGTAGTTTATTGTATGTTTTTGTGTTAATTGTTACAATTGATTTAATTGTTTAGCTGCTGTGGCGCTCCGCTGGGGACGATTACCGGTCTGCGTGGAGCAGCAGCTGAAAGCAATCAGCTGTTCCAGCAGGCAGGTGGGCGTGTCTCAACAGAGCGTCAAGATAAAAGCATGGCGATCGCTGTGATCGGGGCTGCTGCAAGGCCTGCCGTTTTCACGGCACCTTTTGAGTTATAGTTTGGGGTATTGTGTTTTATTTTGCACTTTTTGTACGGTTTTCTGTATCTGTCCTCTGTGCGTTACCATCGCTGGTAACGTCACATGACCGCCTTTATTTTACTTTCTTTTTGTTGTTAATAAATCCTGCGCGCCTGTGCCGGCGTTTCAACACCAACCTCAGTCTCTCTGTATGCTTGAACAGCGGCGACCCACACGCGTGACTCGAGGAAGACCCTGTCACAGTGAGTTTAACTCCTTAGAGCTATAGCCAAGCCTTCAAAACAAGATTTAGCCATATACATATATATATACATATATATATATATATATATATATATATATATAGATAGATAGATAGATAGATAGATAGATAGATAGATAGACAGACACACACACACTCTTTTTAAACGTTCTCTTTATTTTTGTAAAAGCTCAATTTAGCAAGGTGGCTGTAGATCTCTTAAGAAAAAAAAAAAGATAAGTAAAAGTTCTGGTGCTGATTTTAAAAAACGTTCCTGAAAGACACTTTAGAAACATGTTTCGGTCCATGGTATGATCAGCATTAGGTCATATGTATTGACAAATAAAATTGGGGTTTAATCGCAACATCAAAATAATGAGTCAAATATTTAAAACAAAAAAGTACTAACATGAGTTTTTTTTAACAGTCTGACCTGAAACATCATTCCCCCCTGGGGCGGGGGGGGTCCCCCGTATGACTTGAAGTACACATCTTAAATTGGGAGGAACCTTAACCCTCATGGACAAACCACAATGTTTCCTCTAGATAGGAAATATCTTTAAAACTGAAACCAATTGGTTAGGTCTTCTTAGTGTGTTACAATGTAAAAAAAACATTATATATATATATATATACATGCCTATAGTAAGTATTTACCCCCCTTGGACATTTTCACAATTTTTTGTGTTACAACCTGAAATCTTGATGCATTTAAATCAGATTTTTTTCCTTTGATTTACACAACCAACTCAGCGCTTTCCCAGTCAAAGCCTGGACTTGAATCTGACTGACAATCTATGGCAAGACTTGATCCCTATCCAACTTGACAGAGCTTGAACAATTTTGCCAAGAATAATGGGTGAATATTGCATGATCCAGATGTGCAAACCTGGTAGAGACTTACCCCAAAAGATTTACAGCTGTAATTGCTGCCAAAGTCGGATCTACCAAGTATTGACTCAAGGGGGCTGAATACTTATCTAACCAAGACATTTCAGTGTTTTTTTTTTTTTTTTTTTTCATTAACTGTTGTTTCACAATAAAAATTCTCTTGCCTTTTCAAAGTGTTGAGTAGGTTGTGTAAATCAAAGGGAAAAAAAAAAAAAATTATTTAAATGCATCAAGATTTCAGGTTATAACACAAACTGCAAATATCCAAGGGGGTGAATACTTACTAAAGGGACTGTGTGTGTGTGTGTGTGTGTATATATATATATATATATATATATATATATAATATATATATATATATATATATATATATATATATATATATATATATATATATATATATATATATATATATATATATATTATATATCTATTAGATATATTAGATCTCATATGTATTAGACACACACACACACACACATACTTTTTCATTGAAAACAACTTTGTTAATGCATCAGTTAGGGTTGATATTAAAAAGACAAAAACAGAGAAATGTGATGTTAGGGTTTTTAACCTTAGCTGTGCTCTGTAATTAGCAGGCAGGTATTTAAGCAGATAAAAATGATTGGTCTATCTGTGTGAAGGCTAGACCTGTGGAGAACCTGAGGAAAGGGGATGCAATACTTGTAGAATATGGGTTTTGTGACTGGTAAATGGATTACCCATCCAGTTGACAGTTTAAAGACTTGCACAGTTTAAATAATATTCCTTGGAGGAGTTTGGCTTTTGTTTGATTGTGTGTGTAAATAAAAATACAGATATCATCCTGTTGTTAAACACTATCTGTGGTCCATTGATCTTTTATATAAGGAAGAGTGTAGAAAGGTCCCGAAAGTGGCACGCTTACCCCAGTTTGCCACAATATGAATATCTATATGTATATATCTATATATATCTATCTATTTCACATTTTGTTCTTTCAGTGCCTCAGAGTTTCATGCATTTAAATGAGGTCGGTTCTCTGACTGGGCCACTCAGGAACATTTACCTTTTTGTTCCTTGGCCACTCCAGTGTAGCTTTGGCTGTGTGCTTTGGGTCGTTGTCATGCTGAAAGGTGAACTTCCATCCCAGTATCAGCTTTCTTGCAGAAGTCAGCAGGTTTTCCTCAAGGACTCCTCTGTACTTTGTTCCATTCATTTTCCCTTTAATCCTGACAAATGCCCCAGTCCCTGCAGATGGGAAATATCCCCATAACATGATGCTGCCACCACCATGCTTCACAGTAGGGATGGTGTTCTTTGGTTGATGCGCTGTGTTGGGTTTGCGCCAAACAAAGCTTTGCATTTAGGTCAAAACATTCCATTTTGGTTTTGTCAGACCACCAAACTTTTTGTGACATGGCTACAGAATCTCCTGAGTGTTTTGTTGCATACTTCAAAATGGGATTCAGGTGGGCTTTCTTGAGTAATGGCTTCCTTCTTGCTCCCTACCACACAGGCCAGATTTGCGCAGTGCTTGGGATATTATTGTCATATGCACACTTTGACCAGTCTTGGCCATAAAAGCCTGTAGCTCTTACAAAGTTGCCATCGGCCTCTTGGTAGCTTCTCTGATCAGTCTCCTTCTTGTCTTCTTAGAATTGCAGAATGATCTTCAGATGAGTTTAAATACTCTAATATAATTCTGTAATACTACAATAATTTGCTTTAAATACAAAACTGTGCACTGATTATTATGCTTCCAAAAACCATATCAGTGGCTGGATAGTAAAAATCAGGTATAAAAAATGAAATTTAAAGTTAGGACTATTCAGTTAACTTTTTCCAAAGAGTGAAAGCTATGGTAACTAATTTAAGGCCCTGAGTCGATATGCATTCCTTCTCCGACTCCTTTCATACAAGCATTAGCATGGCTTACCAAGGAGAATTGATGTATGCCTTTCCCTGCAAGGGCTCATTAATTTCCTCGGTCACTGTGCATTGGTTTTTCACTGGAAGTCATTCTCAAGATGACAGATCTCAACTGGATACACGAAGAGCGGACAGTGAAACAGCCCTTTAGGATTTCAAGTGTATTCATTTTTCTGCAAAAATAGTGTTAAAAAAATTATGAAGCATTCTTCTGTAGGATAATACATGTTCTTCCGGTAACTGTCTGAGCGAAAACAAGAAAGCGATGATATATTATAACACTGCCATAAACACCACTGGAACACTGCATATTATTATAAAACAGCTTATATCTAGATTGTTTCTCAGAAAGATTCCTTCCATTGCAAGCTATTCAAAAAACATTTTTTTACATTCTTAAACTTCATTCCATCAACATGCATTACAAGTTACTGCTTCCTGGTCATTCTCCTCTGTTTAAAACAAAAAATAAATAAACACAGTATATGGATTGTGTCATGTCAGTACGTTTTATTAATTATACTCATGAGAACAGTATGAATACAACTATAAGTACTAAATATACGATTTTGCCAATACTGCTTTCTGACTGACGCAGAAGCTCTTAAGACCTGTTTCACACTGGCTTATCCTACCTGAACCCGGGTAGGAGCGCCATTGTGAAAGGGGCTTTACATTTAAAGTTACACTGTGACTGTAAATTGGCTGTCAAAGTTATTTTGTTATATTTAGTGGAAATTGAACTTTAGATTATTAAGTTACAGTGGCTCTCAAAAGTATTCTCCCCCCTTGGACTTTTCTACATTTTATTGTGTTACAACATGGAATCAAAATGGATTTAATTAGGAGTTTTTACCACTGATCAACACAAAAAAAGTCCATAATGTCAAAGTGAAAAATAAAATCTACAAATTGTTCTAAATGAATTACAAATATAAAACAGAAAATAATTGATTGCATAAGTATTCACCCCCTTTGCTATGACACACCTAAATAAGCTCTAGTCCAACCAATTGTCTTTAGAAGTCACATGATTAGTTGAATGGAGTCCACCTGTGTGCAATTAAGGTGTTTCACATGATTTCAGGTTTAAAACACCTGTCTCTGGGTGGTCCCACAGTTGGTTAGTACATTTCCTAACAAACTACATCATGTAGATGAAGGAACATTCAAAGCAAATCCTGAATAAGGTTTTTTAAAAGCATGAATCAGGGGTAGGAAGAACATTTCCAAGGCATTGAATATCCCCCGGAGCACAGTAAAGTCCATTATTAAGAAATGGAGAGAATATGGCACAACTGTGAATCTGTATAGAACAGGCCGTCCTCAAAAACTGAGTATCTGGGCTAGAAAGGCACTAGTCAGGGAGGCCACCAAGAGGCTTATGGCAACTCTAAATGAGTAACAGTCTTCAGTCAATGTGCATACAGCAACAATAGCCTGGGTGCTTCACAAAACTGGCCTTTATGGGAGAGTGGCAAAAAGAAAGACACTGTTTAAAAAAAAAAAAAAAAAAAAAAAAAAACTCACATCAAATCTCGGCTAGAGTTTGCCAGAAGGCATGTGGGGAAACTCTGAGACCAAGTGGAAGAAGATTCTATGGTCTGATGAGACATAAATTTGGCCTCAATGCTAAGCGTTATGTTTGGTGCAAGCCTAACACCGCACATCATCCTGAGAACACCATCCCTATTACGAAACATGACGCTGGCAGCATCATTCTATGGGGATGCTTCTCTGCGATGGTGCCTGAAGTGGCTTAAAAACAAAAAGGTCAATGTCCTGGAGTGGCCCAGTCAAAGCCCGGACCTCAATCCAATTGAGAATATGTGGAAAGAGTTGAAAATTGCAGTTCACCAAGGGTCCCCATCCAACTTGACAGAGCTTGAGCAATTTTGCAAAGAAGAATGGGCAAAAATTGCAGTGTCCAGATGTGCAAAGCTGGCAGAGACTTATCCAATAGACTCATGGCTGTAATTGCTGCCAAAGGTTCCTCTACCAAATATTGACTCAAGGGGGTGAATACTTATGCAATCAATTATTTTCTGTTTCTTATTTGTAATTCATTTAGAACAATTTGTAGATTTTATTTTTCACTTTGAAATTATGGACTTTTTTTGTGTTGATCAGTGGCAAAAACTCATAATTAAAACCATTTTGATGTCATGTTGTAACACAATAAAATGTGGAAAAGTCCATGGGGGGTGAATACTTCTGAGAGCCACTGTGTTTTTCTTTAGCTTCACTTTTGATGTTACACTGCTATATTGATTCTAATTTTGACTTGTATTGTTTGTTGTACTACTTACTGCTTAAAGTCAAGATTAAGTCTTTACAATCAATTTTCTTACCTCTTTTTAGCATTAACAACACTGTCAATGTATCTGTTGTGCTGAAGAGTTTTAGGTTATTCTCTTCCCACAACAGTTAAATCAGACCTGCCATACTGATTAAGTACAGTATAAAGCAAAATGAACAGAACATAATACATTGGTTACATTACTGTAAATCATAATTTTACCCAAAATATTAATCCAAAACCAGTCGCTACCATAGTGCAAACTTGCTGTTCATTCACAAGGTGGGACAATTGAAAAAATACATCTATACAACACAGATACTATTTCTATGAGCATTTATTAACTGTGTTATCGTAAAATGTAAAAACAAACAAACAAAAAAAACTCTCAAAGTGCAAAATTCCAGCCACTATAATGATTTCAGACAAAATGCGAACCTTGCATATGGTTTCCTGTCTATATTAAAGTATTTTTGGTCTATTTATATATAGTATGACAATGTGCATCTGTCTTGTGTTAAATGAGTGAGCCATGTCTGATGGTGCATGACAAGTTTCAGGTGTGATTAAGAAACAAGTCCAGCAGTTAATTTACTGTGAAAGTTCATAACTAACAGTTTCATGAAGAAAAACCTCCACACAGCATGTCTATTACAATTCTACTGTAGTCAAATCAATAATTATCAATTGAAAACCACAAGCAGCAGTGACTTGAAGAACATAGTGATTACACAATTTTTTTTTTTTTTTTTAAAGTTGGTGTTTTTCTGAAAAGCTAGCATGCTCTTTGTTTTTTGAGAATAAGTCATGTCTCCATGAAAACCTACTGATTAGGTAGCAATTACACTTATAATTCTCTTACAGTTATTTATTTTTTTAATGACAAAATTCCACAGATACAACTATCTGGGGGTAGTTTATAGGGGTGGTGTCATTAGAACATGGTCTAAAAATACATCAATTTAAGTGCTGTAGAACCCATATTAGGTAACACAAGTCCCCTTTTAAAGAAAGTAAGCTTGAAGAGTCCCTTTTAACAATCAATAACACAACATATACAGTACATTAAATATAAAATGGGCATATATCAATCATACCAGAGTACACCAAACACAAATAGACTATGCAAATTTAAATGATGCAAAACTTTTAGGAAAATACATTAATTTTTGTAGTATTTATTGAGTTTTAATTATTTGAAGAAACAGTAACAAAGCCTGTCTAAACCTGCCTCTCTACATATCGGCATTCTGCATCTACATCATTGTAGGTTCTTGACCAAATCCTTATTGAAATGAATGGTGCGATACCCTCTGCAATCCAGAACCTGACTAATATAATCTGGCATGATTTGTGTCTACTCCATCTACAACCAATTTAAATCTGACTGTACAATCTGGCTTCAAGTCACATGCTTTTTCTTTTCTAAGTTTCTATTCATATATCTTGTGTAACTACACATACGTCCCGTGGATATGGTACAGCTGCAGTGTGATACGTGTTTCACATAACGAATGAGTTACTGTGACAGAGGCAGAATGATTCTTGGTGATAGATCTCCCTCCCGACCTGTGAGGGCACTCTCTAAAGGGAACAAAGTGTCCTGGACTGGATGGCCAGACAATTCATTCCCAGGGTTAAGTGGAGGTTGGCCATCTAGAAAGAAGGCGGTGACCTTTTCATTGGTTATAGATAACACTAACACAGAAGGAGAATAATATTGTGAATAGTGAGTGTTTTGTTTGTTTTGCTGTGTCTAATTATACTTGTTGTTTGTTATTAGACAGCTAACACGATCCGGAGCTATCGTTAGCAGCCACCACAAAAATCGAACATCACTACACTCTGATCACGATTAATTGTATTGGCACCACACGCACTACAGTACTCTCTTTGGACTTGTGACCATGTTTGTATATTGTGCGTATTAAAGACCGTGTTTATTATTTTGGGACTGAACCCCGTGTTTTTACTATTGCCAATTAACATTGTTATTTACTGTTATCAAATGACTTTGGATTACAAAAATAAACCATCACCCGTACCCGTATTGTTATCATGCTCTTGAGCGCTGCATGACATCTGCACCTGCGCACTGTAACCACTTTACCACAAAAAAAAGAATCTGCGTCTAACCAGGATGACTGTAGTGGTGACGTCAGACCCGGAAGCACAACCCACAGGACAGAGACGTGGAGTTTTGGTGAAGCTGTGCGCTTGCTTGCGCTCAGCATTTAAAAATTAAACAAACAGAAAATAAACGGTTGAAAGACAAATACGGGACACGGCACTTGAGCCAGAATAAATAAACAAACAAGCACCTCCAACACGATGTACCAATTGCTCATTATTGTAAATTAACGCTTACTGTAATCTCCTCGCACTTTCCCGTTCTTTTGCCCTGAACACACAACCCTGAGCATAGACAGCTGAAGGCTTTTATATTTTGGCCGAGTGGTTAACTAGATTTTAATTAATTACCTTATTACCCCTTGGCCGCAGTCTGAATGAGATTAAATAAGGATGCGTGACTGTCAGCTAGTTAAATAATCCTGCATCCTCACGAGGATTTAAAAAAAAAAAAAAAAAAAAAAAAAAAAATAACCTGTCGGACGGCGTCTCGCTAGTCCGGCCAAACAATACATAATAAAACTACAACAAATAATAATAATAATAATAATAATAATAATAATAATAATAATAATATCGGATGGCTTTCGCCGTCGCATTAACACAAATCATACTATAAAACAATAATAAACAAAAGGGAGGGACACTCCCCCACACTGTGGCAGACAGAATAGGTCATTTATTTGCAAACATACATTTTTTGCAAAAATAAAACAAAACAAATAAACTAAAGATTTGTTATTCATTTGTTGTTGTTTTTTGCTTGTTTTTTTTTCACGTTTGAGATACCTATTATTATTCTGAAATGTAAAAGCAATCTAACCTGTGTGAGTAGTATTGTTTGATATTATTGTTCTTATTTGCTTGTCGGTGGTATTTCAGGATTCCAATTGTTATTAGAATAATAATCGCGTTTATTATAATTAGGGCTTCTGTTTTTATTAATTTAATTTTGCGGTGTTTATTTTTATCTGTTTTCGAGTTATATGTTTTTTTGTTTTTTGTTTTTTTTTACTTGCTTTTTATATACTGTATGAAATTATTGTTTTCGGTTATTTTAGTTTTTTTTTTTTCTATCATAATGTGTATAGTAACTCGACAGTACTTGGGCACTTCAATTGTACTTTTTTTTTTCTTTGCTGTCTTCCACACCAAAAACCCTTATGGTCACGTGCATATTCTGGGGGTTTTGTGTGTTTAAGCATTTTTTTCATTTCACCATAATTTGCAGTTCTTTTTAAATACTGCCCAGGCCAGCACAGCTTATCGGAGGCAGTGTGGGCTAGTAGTTAAAGTCCAGCGTTCGTAACTCAAATGTCACTGGTTCAAATCCCACCACTGACTTACTATTTAACTTTAAATGTTGTGAGCAAGAACATCTTGTTTTAAATCTCACAGGCATGTTACAATCCTCCAATAGGAATGTAAGAGTTTGCTGCCACTCATAGTTGGGGTGGGTTTAATGTATTCAGAACAAATCAATGCGAGATACAAGTCACTATGGGGTGTTTTAGATTTCTTTATCAGTTGAAAACAAAAATCAGAATCCCTAATTATAATACAGTGAAAATATTTTTTTTTTCTTGCAGTGTCTTTAAATTCAACTAAGACCTCCTTTCTTTGTTTTAGTTAAACTGAAATAAAGTAGTGTGTCAGCAAGGCGGAAGAAGAACAGTGCGGACCCTCTGTGGGAATTGGCTCTGTTGTTTATGCCATTGTCAGAGTCCACAGCTCTGACAGCAACACAGCTTCCAAGAACAAAGACCTAAACTAGCAGACACAGCCCCTTTTTCATTCCCTTGACCCCGCCCCCTTATATGCAAATGAAGGTGCAGAACCTCACACACATGCTATTGGCCCCATCCTTGAATTTGACCCATTCAGAACAGATAGTTTAACAGCCAGTCACATCACAGCAAGTCAGAGCGACACACAGTGAACATTACAATAATATAGTTGTGTTAGAGAGATTTGTTTTGTGGGTTTTTTTGTATTGTTTTTTGTATTTTAAATCAGGTTTTTTTGTTTGTTTGTTTGTTTTTTGCATGAGTTGTGTGTGCTACCTAGTGGCAAACACATTTAATTTTACCAAACAGGCAGAGTATAAAACTTTCCAGTATGTTTTTGGAAAGTGTGTGTCTATACATTTATAAGTGATGTTGCTAAATAAACAATAAACAATTAAAATCCCCCTGAAAACTAGTAAATAAATAATACATAAACCTTGAAGACTGCTCTCGCCCTTGCCATCACAATAAATTAAAGTAAATATTCAGATTTTGACTCTGCAACTGTGAGTGTTGTCTATGAGATTTGAAAAATGAAGTCATAAAATAAAATGCAATCCCCAAATTCATAAAAAAATATAAAAACATAGTTTTATCTTTTCCTTTGTTTTTCACTAAACAAAAACACTATGGCAGACAACCCATCACAGCCCCATAAGAAAACTATTAAAAGGAACTGGCTAGTACCACCAGAGACTCAGAAATATACACTCACTTGGTACACACTGAGGAGGAAATTGTAGATGCAGCAGAAGTGACTATTCCGGTCTGTTGGACAGTAGTGGTGAGAAATGAGGCTCAAACAACATGTCTGCACAGCTGCAGCATTCTTCCAGTTCAAAATCAGATTCCAGCAGCCTTGCCCATTAGACAGTTCAATTCATCACTGCTAAAAAATATAAACAACTGACCTTGGCTCTTTCTCCCAACAAGGCCTGCACCTGCATCCTCAGCACTGGCACCAATATAGTCAAGGCTTCGGCTAATGGCTGGTTTCTGCACATCAGGTGCTTCGCCCATACTTTTCACCTGGTGGTCACAAAATCCCAATAACTGATCATCTGTCTAAGGCATGCAGCATTTCTAGGTTCATCTACCACTGTCACTTTATCTAGAGATCAAGCATGTATGAGGTCAATCCAATGGTGTAGGTCCTGGTCTCTGTTAACAGTTGGGGCTGGTTGAGGCTACTGCCATGGTGATGATGAAAGTAGTGTTCCTGGTGCTGGCAGAAGCAGCAGTCCAACACCACATGGCCCCTCTGCTAGGTGCATGGTGGTGGCATACTTGGCAGAAAAGATGATTGTCCGGCATTGTGATCCTATGCTGTATTATTTATGGCATGCCCACCAACCAGTGTGCCAGTCTCAGAGAGTGTTTAGAACAGTGGGTACTAGTTTCAGTTCACACCACTCCTAACTGTTTGTTTTTGTAAAGATAAATCAAACACAATCATCTTTACAACATTGCATCATCACATAAGTTATTGTTTTTGTTAATGGTACTATTAGTTAAAATTAACAGACTGACTAAAAATAAAAAAAAATTAAAAAAACACAGTGCTGGGCCTGTTCTCTTGTAGTGTGTTCCTGTCTTTAGCATTGTCAGTCTGTCACTAAAAGTTCTTGTAAGTAGTTCAATTAATTCAATGCAACTGAACAGCCTTTTTTAAAAAAGAATTAACATGACACATCAGGACTTCAAAAGATTCACAGTTGTTGTTAATTTGCACTGAACCATTGTCTGGTCACTTTCTGGATGGAAATCGGGGTCAGAGATGTAGTTTAAGAGCACTTAGCCCCTCCCACTTCCAGGGACATCCACAAATATGAATATATGTATTTGTAATTGGTTCTCCGCACAACCCTAATGAAGTGCACACACACACAAAGGCACCGACTTTTGTCACCCTATGGACAGTAATGAAGTGTGTACATTTTCAGTTTATCGCAAGATTTGCAATGCAATTACAGAATATCAGAATGTGTATGTGTCACAAAGACGGCCAAGTGGGCGGTGTCAGAACCAGGAAGGAATGAAATATACAAAGACGATGATGTGAAATGAAATGATGAAGACGCCTGTTGGCGCCGGTTTATTACAAAATAAAAGGTTTAAACAAACACGAAAACACAGGACACGGCATTCTACGCCAAAATAAATAGACAAACAAAAACAGACTAAACTTAACAAAACGGTGCACGGACAGACACTGACAAACACGGTGAGCAGATACTTTCTGTTATTATTATTATTATTATTATTATTACTACTACTACTACTACTATACTTATTTCCTCCGTCTCCAATCCCGTTCTCCGCTCACCAAACACCCAACCCCCAGTATGTGACAACGTGCATCTATATATACTATTGTGCTGGGATTCAATTACCAATTAATTATTCACTTGAATCCCAGCACGTGAATTAATAAAGTGCAATTCCCCGTGCTCACATATTACTACATTTTACTTGCACGTGAAGTGCTGTGCAATCCTCGTGCCTAAATACACATATACATTTTTAAACACTCGTGTTACACAGACCCGTTTATATCCCGTGTACCAATGTCTATACACCAACATTTAAACACACCACACGCAACACATAACAGATAATATACACAGGGGCGGGCACTTTGTTACAGTATGTTTATCTCAGCAAGAGATAAAGATTCTCCAGTTTGTCCCTGGAGTTTGATGGATTTTGACCCAAGGTGCAGTTGTTAATCAAGCAAGACTGGAACTGGCCTATCCCCTGCAGATGTATCAAGCTAGGAACCAGCATTTTAAAAATTTAGAAAAGTATAGTATGATGTCTTCGTAATTCTACAAAAAAAAACATTCTATTCTGGGTTCCAAACACAGCCAGGTCCTAAACCCATTCTCTCAGGTTAATCTAGGTCTCAAACATATTGGCCAGATCAGAAATTCACTATATAATCTGATTGTGGCAGTGTGGCCAGCCCCTGTGCTGATTTTGTGTTTTATGCTGTATGTGGTGTGTTATTGTTGGTGTGTGTGTGTGTTATTTATCCGGCAGTGTGGCCAGCCCCTGGGTGATTTTGTGGTTATGCTGTATGTGGGTGTCTTATGGTGGTGTGTGTGTGTGTGTGTGTGTGTGTGTGTGTGTACATATGTGGTGCATGAGATATAATGTGGGAAATGTAGCATGAGTGAACTGTATATTTGTTAGGCATGTAGTATGTGAGCACAGGGATGGCACAATTTTGTTTAACATGCTGGAATTCAAATGAATGATTATTTAACAATTGCATCTCGGTATTAGAGCCATATCGATCGTTATATATATATATATATATATATATATATATATATATATATATATATATATATATATATATATATATATATATATATATAGATGCACAAATCACTCACTCATGGTTAGTTGTTCAGCGGGGAGAGAACAGGAGAAAGTCGGGAGTAATCGTTAAAATCAAAATACAATTGCTATTCGTGCTGGTTTTACACCAGCACAATAATTATTTTATTCAATATTTCTCCAGTGTTTGTTCTGTCTGTTTATTTTGGCCAACATGCTGTTTGTTTTGTGTGTGAAATATTAGTTTTGTTTAAACCTTTTGTTTTGTTCATTTACAATAAACCAGCACAGAAGCGCACTCACTCGCTAAACATGCTGTGTCCATTCTTTTCCTGGTCTGACGTCATCACATCACAGCTTGTCACACTGTTTCAAAAGCAATACCAAGATTAGCCAATAAAATTAAATATACCAAGAAATAAGACATGCACAGTACACAATAGCATGAGACAGATGACAGGCAATAACCTTTCAACACTTTAGAAAAGATATAAGCTTGCATGTCACAAAGACAGCTGTAGTGGGTGACGTCAGACCAGAAACAGGGACCAACACAGAACAGACAGAGACATGGAGTTTTGGTGAAGCTGAGCGCTTGCTTGCGCTCAGCATTTAATAAACAGACACTAACACATGAACACTAAACAAGTACAGTGCTGGTGCTTCCAGCACTTGTTGCAATTATCTGCTTTACCTTTTTAGTTTTACTCTCCTCACTCTCTCCCGTTCTTTTGCCCTGAACACACAACCCCGAGTGAGTCAAACATGCATGCTTTTATGCAGCTGTACCGAGACTCGACTGATAGTCAATCATTCAATTGGAATCTCGGTACAACTGCACGTGAATTAAATTAGTGCACTTCCGTGTCCACACACTATATACTTTTTAATCTGCAAGTGGAGTGCTGTAATCCCTGGTGTTACACTGACCCATTTATACACACAGGGGCGGGGCGCATTGCTACATTGCATTATTTCAAATTTGGTTTAAACACACAAATCCAACAGTTCCTCATATATTTTGTTTTGCAGAAAAAAGTTGTCATTCATTACAAGACAACATATGCCATGATGATTTACTTTGACAGCGTCTCAAATTCTAGAAATGGTCTTGTCAATATGAGTTACATTTGCTGGGCCAACAGTTAAATGGTATCTATTCTTGTGTGTCTGTTGGCATTTTAGCAGCGTCATTTGACATAAAACAATGTTATCAGCTCTGTGGAACATTTTCTTTTTTTTTTTTTTGTTTTGCATAGCTTGTGTGTGCATATATATATATATATATATATATATATATATATATATATATATATATACACACACACACACACACACACACACACACACACACACACACACACACACACACACACACACACACACACACACACAGTGGCTTGCAAAAGTATTTAGACCCCTGACCAATTCTCTCATATTACCGAATTACAAATGGTACATTGAAATTTCGTTCTGTTTGGTATTTTATTTTTAAACACTGAAACTCAGAATTAATTATTGTAAGGTGACATTGGTTTTATGTTGGGAAATATTTTTAAGAAAAATAAAAAACTGAAATATCTTGCTTGGATAAATATTCAACCCCTGTGCTGTGGAAGCTCCCAGTTTGCACAGATGAAAGAAATTGCCCTAACGAGGACACAATTACCTTACTATTGGCCTCCACCTGTGAACCATTAAAGTTGCTGTCACATTTTCTGGATAAAAACCCCACTGTTGAAGGATCATTGGTAAGGCTGTGAATCTGAAGGAAAATGAAGACCAAAGAGCATTCTACAGAAGTTAGAGATAAAGTAATACAAATGCATAGATTAGGGAAAGGGTACAAAATAATATCCAAGTTTTTGGATATCCCAGTGAGCACAGTTGGATCAATAATCAGGAAGTGGAAGCTGCATCACACCACCCAGGCACTGCCAAGAAAAGACCGTCCCTCAAAATTCAGCACTCAAACAAGAAGGAGACTTGTGAGAGAAGCCACAGAGAGGCCAACAATCACTTTGAAGGAGCTACAGAGTTCAGTGGCTGGGAGTGGAGTAATGGTGCACCAGTCACCCATATCAAGAGCTCTGCATAACACTGGCCTGTATGGGAGGGTGGCAAGAAAGAAGCCATTACTCAAAAAGTACCATCTGGAGCACGTCTAGAGTTTGCCAGAAAGCATGAGAGTGACCCAGCTGCGATGTGGGAAAAGGTTTTGTGGCCAGATGAGACCAAGATAAAGCTTTTTGGCCAAAACTCAAAGCGCTATGTGTGACGCAAACCTAACACTGCCCATGCCTCAAGACACACCATCCCTACAGTGAAGTATGGTGGTGGCAGCATCATGCTGTGGGGATGCTTCTCATCAGCAGGGACTGGGCATCTTGTTACAATTGAAGGAAGAATGGATGGAGCAAAATACAGGAAAATACTGCAAGAGAATCTGCTTCAGTTCACTAAAAAACTGAAGCTTGGGAGGAAATTCACCTTTTAGCAGGACAATGATCCCATGCACGAGGCCAAAGCAACATTGGAATGGCTCAAGAACAAAAAGGTGAATCTCCTACAGTGGTCCAGTCAAAGTCCTGATCTCAATGCCATTGAGAATCTGTGCACTATTTGAAAATTGCGATCCACAAGCGTCGTCCAACCAACCTGAACAACCTGGAGCAAATCTGCCAAGAAGAATGGGCCAAAATCACTCCGACACTGTGTGCAAAGCTGGTACATACTTACCCCAAAAAGACTTAAAGCTGTTATTGCAGCAAAAGGTGGCTCTACCAAATATTAATGTGTGGGGGAGTAATACGTATGCAAGCAAGATATTTCAGTTTTTTATATTTTTTAAAAAAATTTTCCAACATAAAACCAATGTCATCTTACAATAATTGATTTTGAGTTTAAGTGTTTTAAAAAGAAATTATCGAACAGAACGAAATTTTAATGTACCATTTGTAATTCAGTAATATAAGAGAATTGGTCAGGGGTCTGAATACACTTGCAAGGCACTGTGTGTGTGTGTGTGTATGTATATATATATATATATATATATATATATATATATATATATATATATATATATATATATTATATATCGCTCTGGAAAAAACAACTGGTCAAAATAACAAAAAAGATACAGTGTTGTCAGACCTCGAATAATGCAAAGAAAATAAGTTCAGATTCATTTTTAAACAACACAATACTAATGTTTTAACTTAGGAAGAGTTCAGAAATCAATATTTGGTGGAATAACACTGATTTTCAAGCACAACTTTCATGCTTCTTGGCATGCTCTCCACCAGTCTTTCACATTGATGTTGGGTGACTTTATGCCAATCCTGGCACAAAAATTCAAGCAGCTTGGCTTTGTTTGATGGCTTGTGACCATCCATCTTCCTCTTTATCACATTCCAGAGGTTTTCAGTGGGGTTCAGGTCTGGAGATTGGGCTGGCCATGACAGGGTCTTGATCTGGTGGTCCTCCATCCACACCTTGATTGACCTGGCTGTGTGGCATGGAGCATTGTCCTGCTGGAAAAACCAATCCTCAGAGTTGGGGAACATTGTCAGAGCAGAAGGAAGCAAGTTTTCTTCCAAGACAACCTTGTACTTGGCTTGATTTATGCCAAAGCTGCCCGATTCCAGCCTTGCTGAAGCACCCCCAGATCATCACCGATCCTCCACCACATTTCACAGTGGGTGCAAGACACTATGGCTGGTATGCCTCTCCAGGTCTCCGTCTAACCATTAGACGACCAGGTGTTGGGCAAAGCTGAAAATTGAACTCATCTGGGGGTGCTTCAGCAAGGCTGGAATCAGATTTGTCTTTGTGAAGGACGCATAAATTAAGCCAAGTACAAGGTTGTCCTGGAAGAAAACTTGCTTCCTTCTGAACTCTTCCTAAGTTAAAACATTAGTATTGTGTTGTTTAAAAATGAATATGAACTTATTTTCTTTGCATTATTCGAGGTCTGACAACACTGCATCTTTTTTGTTATTTTGACCTGTTGTCATTTTCTGCAAATAAATGCTCTAAATGACAATATTTTTATTTGGAATTTGGGAGAAATGTTGTCAGTAGTTTATAGAATAAAACCAAAATGTTCATTTTACCCAAACACATACCTATAAATAGTAAAACCAGAGAAACTGATAATTTTGCAGTGGTCTCTTAATTTTTTCCAGAGCTGTATGTATGTGTGTGTGTGTATATATATATATATATATATATATATATATATATACACACACACACACACACATATTTTAAATAGTAAGCAGCTAGATTTGTTGATTGTTAGAGTAGTATTGTTCCTTCGGATAACATAATACTGAGCTCAAGTCATGTAATTTCATAAAATCGCCAGGTTCTCAGTGTTTGGCACTTGAGTTGAGTTAAAATTGCCAAAATGAGTTGATTAAGAAACTGTATAAATAGCCATTCGAAAAGATATGATTTTAATTAACACAAGAACAGTGAATGATACGACCATGCCCCGCTTGAGTAATGAAGATCGCCTGGCTGCTATCGGCATGATTGAAGGCAGCCTGTCTGTGAGAGAAGTTGCCCAGAGAATGAGATGTTCTGTTTCAACAATCAGCAGACTAGTCCAGAGAAACTAGGAAACCGCTCTATGAGGGACAGGCCACGTCCTGGAAGGCAGAGGGTCTCCACACCAGCCTAGGACCGTCATATCCGACTGATCCATCTGCAGAGTTGTTTTCAGACTGCAGTAGCTACAGCAAGAGAAATTCCAGGAAGAAATAACCCGTGCATCAGCAGAATGATTGTAGCTTGATGCCTGCATGAAAATGATTTTCATGGTCGGAGGCGGTTCAGGGCTAACATGTTGACAGATGAGAGACGAAATCGTCATCTTCTGTGGTCCAGAGAACATCTGAGGTGGTGGCAGAGAGAGTGGTGGAGTGTTTTATTCACCTATGAATGCCATTTTGCCATTGACAGACCTGACAGAAGACAACGTGTGTGGAGACGTCATGGTGAGCGTTATGCTGACCGGTGGGTCTGTGGAAGTGTGATGAATGCGGAGGAATCTCCTTTAACACAAGAACACCTTCTCTGCAGATTGAGGGTAACCTTTCTGCTCAGTGATGCACTGACAAAGTCCTTGAGGCAACAATTTTTCCATTCCTGCAAGACAATCCGGAAGTGTCGATTAGGATTGGACTGCAGGACTTCAAGAAAACAATGTCAAGGTCTTGCCGTGGTCAGCTTTATCTCCTGACCTTAGTCCAATAGATCATCTGTGTGACCAAATCACGCTCCCTCACAACAGCTTTGGTATACTTTCCCAAAATTATTGTTGGTGGTAACCCTGGTTCCCTTAAAGAGAAGACGACCACCAACCCAAGGTTGCATCGGTTGCGTTCACGGGTTCGATGCAAAAGAGGAAGTAAGTGACTGTTTGTTCCCTTGGGAAGCGGGACCGAGGACGTCACTCCCCTGAGAGGCTTATCGGTAGATCTGGCATAAAATGCTCAGTGAATACCTGACCTGTGGCAGGCATAACCCAAAAGTATTGTTGGTGTTCGTTTACTCTTTCAGGAAACCAGAGTTACATCCGTAACCTAACGTCTGTTGTTGTTGTTGTCGTTCATGTTAAGAACATAAATAAATGTTTCAATATCTGACATAGTTGTGATATTACATGAACTAAGTAAACAAGCAAAAATCCAATTGATTTTATACAAATAGAATTAAAGAAATGTAAGACAATAATCTCATATAAAATATGAGTGCTTTTAGTTTAACTTTAGTAAAATACAACCATTTCATATAATAAAGCACATACTTTGATCTTGGTTAGTGTAGACATTACTAAGATTAATACAGACACCAATTAGGCTTCAGTAATTCAATTATGATATTGATACGCTATTTATAATTTGATTAATGATGGTCCTCATTGAGCTATGAAAGACTGGTTTTCAAGAAGGTCAAAGAACAAGTGGCAAAATACTATAATGAAAACATGGAAGCCCAATGACCAAGACTTTGAAAAAAACATTTTCACAGATAAAAGGATTTTACAGACACAGAAATATTTTCACCTTGAGCATTCAATCTAATCAGATATCACCCATCACTTACAAAACTTTAATCTAGATGTTTCGGGTCAAGAACACTTACATGTATAAACTAGGGTCACACGTAAAAGCCTATCGTCAAAAGGTTGTTTCTAAACCTAATTTAAAAAAGAGCAATTCCAGTAAAATATAGATTTAGTCTGGAGGCCTGTCGAGTGGGGATAACTAATAATTTGATGGAAGATTAGTGTAGCTACATCACTGCAAAGGAGGAGAAATATCAATAGAACACTTCACTACATACTACATACTGTAATACAGCAGGGAGGGGGTTAAAATCCTCCCTGCCAAAAACATGTGAGTAAGCACATACGTGTTAATTGTGTTAATTGTTTAATTATTAGTTATCCCCTGCGCCTGGTGTGTATTGTAAATTAGAGCCAGGTGCAGGGTATTTAAAGAAAGCAGTCAGTGTGCTTAGGGCTGCTGTGTGAGAAAAATCCACTTGAAGGTGTACTCAAGTGAAAAGAAAAAGGTAGTGTGTAAGAACCTTTGTGTGCAATGTTTTTGGTGTTGCAGGTGAACAGCTTAGCTGTGCTGTTTTAGGTAGGTTACAGTGTGTGTTAGTTAGTGCTTGTGAGAAGTAGGTGTTTATTTTGTTTGTTTTGTTTATTGTGATTTATTAAAAGTAGCGCGCAAGCGCTGGAAAAATCCATTTGTGTCCTGGGTCCTGCTTGTAAAGGTGGCATTGAACTGTGGAGAGTTGCAAGCTAAGTTACAATACATAGGTTTATTGTCCATTGTTATAATGTATTGTATAGTTAATGGTGGGTGGTGTTTTTCATAATGTTTGTCTGTATAACAAGTTTTTTAGAAAAACTAACATAAAAGGTAGTTATTTATTGAAGTAACCAAATCCATTATTTTTTAACAAAGCAAGTCAAGAGCTTTCATCTTTGGTAAATTGGGTGACAATAAAATGTGCTTGTGTCATGACAAAATCGATTTAGCTTTTAATGCAGGGCAACATGGCAGAAAGACTGAACCCTTCTTATGAAGGCTGTGTTGAGCATTGTACATTTCAGTATTTACAAACTAGGGTGCCTCAATTTAAAGATCCAATATCATAGTTTGACCTTCATAGTGTTGTACATGCATTATTTTTCAATTCTAAACAATTTTTACCTTAACTAAAAATGTTTTGGTGCTGTCTCTTGCTATTCTGTTTCCCCATTTCAGAGAGATCTGCCTCATCCTGGCTTAGCTGAGCAAATCTTTGATTTAGGTCCTGAAAATAAAATTCCATCCAGAAGAGTGCTACTTAAAAATAACTCTGACTTGATTATAAATGACTGCTTGGAAGTAACCCGTTATTTAAATACTGCCACCTTGTTAGTGGAGGAACTCAGGTTAGCTTTTCTTCTGAACTCCCTTGAAAGCATATTTGTTACAAACATTTGCAAATCATTTGAGATGCATTTTCAAAGCATGTGGCCCTGATCAAAGCTCACAACCAGAGCAGTCCTGGGATTGCATTTACTGTATACAATTATTTAAAAGTAGGCAGTTTAAGAACATTTCACAATTATATTTAATGATGTTTAAAAATACAGAAATAAAATATTTAAAACTGATGGGCCTTGGAGATCATTAATCCCAGATGACACTGCTGCATGTGAAGCCAGACAGACCGAAATGAAGGCGCCAGCTTCAAGATAGATTGGCGTTGCTTGAAGCAGTTCATAATGACGAAAAAGTATTGAAAGTTATTTGAAGGGATCAGGGAAGATCGGGAACAGCACCTCAAGGCCAATACCAATACTGGCTCGTTAAAAGGAAATAGATAAGTGGAATAGACTGGAAATGTTCAATTGTCCGGTGAAAATAAACTAACTATATTGTTTCTTCATTTTGTTTCCATCATCACTCTGGTATAATCGGACACTTGCTGTGCATTGTCACATTTTAAATGTGCACGTTTGACTGAAATATGATTTTGAAATCAAGTAATAAAAGATAAGGGGTTGTGGCAGGACAGTGTTGTGATGATGTACCCAGACCAGGAAGCTGACACACACAGGACTGCGGGTTGATGCGTGTATTTACTGAAAATAAAAAAATGAACAAAACACTTTTACATAAACGCTGCTCACAGCCGAACAGCACACTTATATACACTTGGCCAGCTCTGAATTAACAAGTTAATCAATTCGGAGCCGGACACATTCTGCACACGTTTAGTGGGATGGGGCTTTAACTCCAACAAGCCTCAGAAATTGTATACAGTACAGGGGTATTGATAGTTGTTCTCATCTCCTTCAAGTGCCTGTTCTGAGTACTGTATTTGTAATGTCTACACACCAAAACATATCAGAAAGCATTTTGGGATACTGGAAGATACTCAACAAAATGTAGTTCGGTATTACAGCGTCCACACTTCTGACAAACCACGCTACCTGATGCAATCTAATTTAGAACCACTCATGACTACCCCCGGAGATGCTCTCAAGTATGGTTATCAAGTACTGTATTAAACACTGTATAGTGTAGACGCAAACTATATTTAGCACTTTCAAGCAAATTCAAAGATAACTCATACGGTTTAAAGGTATAATGTGGGCAGGGCTTAAATAAACAGTTCCTTGGGCTGAACAGGTTTTAATCACTTAGTTTGCAGACACTTTTATTCTACATGAAATCTATAAAGGTTATTTTGTACTGATCTACAGAATGATTGATATTGAATGTGGTATCTTTTGTGGAACTCTTTCACAGTTATGACAATGCTTACTACTGTGTATCTGCAATCTATTTCATAAAAGCCAACATAGATTAAGGATGATATCTCACCTGCAACCTTCCTCCAAAGCAGACCTTTATGATGTTGACTTTTGCAAAAGGTAGTACAAAAAACAGGTGATACAGAGGTAAAAAAGCACACTCATAAACTAGTTGAGTGTTCAGGATTACAGCCAAGTAATATGGGGTATGGTACAGCCTACAAACATATTAAAAGCAAAATATTTCAAAGACGACTTCAGTAGTGAGTAGATTTGCCTCACAGACAAAAACAGTATGTGCTAAATACAGGATACATACACACATCACTCCGTTGAACTGAATCGTTATAATGAGCTACCCTTGGTTTTGTTAAAGACTGCTGTGCTATTTTGTTTTGCTCTATGGTTAACAGTAGGATACTGTAAGTCCTAAGTGTATTGTAATTTTAATTACATTAAACTATTTAGCATATCCCATCCTCAATTAAAATACAGTAAACAGTATAAAGTTAGTTGCAGGAATGTATCTTTGCCTTTTTTTCTGAAAAAAAAAAATTTAACTGCTCCTACCTGCAAGTAATGCTTCGTTTCTACTGCCCATGGTTAGCCGCAGAAATCAAGAGCACTTCAGTGCTTTTTTTCCCCAAACCTGGCTAACCTTGGAAATTCTTGCCATGCTTCAAAGCTTACTGGGGGATTGTATTGTGTTTTGTTTTAAAGAAACCTCCTGGGTACGTGATGACGCACTTTCTTTGTATCTAGGTTGGCTATATCGAGTATGAGATACAAAACATCACTAGGATGAGCAGTGGAAGCACCCAGTTTTGTTGCCGTGGGCAACCATAGCCGGGAACACCAGGCCGTGGAAAGGGGGCATAAGTTATTTCTTGCTAACTTTATTATAGTTAATTACATTAGTTTTTGTTTTTTTACTTTAACTATTGTGACAAGCTTAACATTTCATAATTGGGCTCATTATTATTGGCATGGCTGCAAGCCTGTCAGTGCACAGATGATGGAGAAAAATAATGTGTGCGTTAGCAAACACTTTCAATTACTGCATCCCTTCATACACTTTATAAACCATGCTTTTCTTCTCAAAAACGGCCTGGGTCATAAATTCGACTATAGTGAGTAGACAAACAGGAATGTGAAAAAGACAACAAAAACGTTCCTGCCTGATTTTGAATCATCCATGACGAATAGGCAGCCATTTTTAAAGAGGCATGATTAGCTTCCTGAGAAATCTGAAGAGATGCTTTTACAGTTTCATAGTTTCGTTATCTGGCTATGTTCTAACAAACAGTGTCAGCTTGAACAGATTGGAAATGCTGATTAGACTCCTGTATTTTTCGACATGCTGAGCAATACCACAATTCACAAAAGGGAAAAAAACAGGTGCAAGTAATCACGACTGTGACAGCAGATGGCTGCAAACTGCCTCCAAACGACATTTTCTTATGCAGTATGTGTAATTGAGGTTTTATCTACTGTACAATGCAAACCATTTACAAAACCAGTATGTTCTTGTAGGGTATGTTTTTTGTTCTTTTCTATCAATGCAGCCCTGCTGCCATCCTCAGAATGCCTTTCTACATTTGAATTTCATTTTTTAAAACCATTTAAAGGCTAAACCAAATTTATAATATAAAAGTAGGGGGGCCACATGCCCCTTCTGCCCTATAGGTAGGGTGCCAATGAGGGGTGAGCCAGAATTTGAAAACATAATCACATTTGTTATGAATTTGGCAAATAAATTTAAATATCTCAAGCACTAAACAATTACGTGTGTCAATAATAATAATTTAACACAAAATTAAATTGAGCCCAACTGCTTATAAGAATCTTTTGTCACCTGATGCCCCCTGCAAAGTGCTCCACTCAGCCCATTCCAGACGGCCCAATAGGAAATCCACATTACCTTGCGGAAAAGTGCTGAAAGTTCATATATTACTGCAAAACTATGTTTTGGTTATCACTTTCTCGGTTATCTCATTTCATCTTGGCGAAATAATAACCATGAAATAAGTAACGGCTACTTTCATGCAATAATAAAAATATATAATACATGGATGAAGGCTATATTTGAATCCTGAGCCATTCCAAAAAAAAAAAAAAAAAAAAAAAAGGCATAATACCACAGTAGTGACATCAAAAAGTGAAAAAAGAGGAAAATATACTTGAACTTTGACCCATTCGACTCCTCGAGACCATAATTTTCTCAATTCAAATACAAAATGTCTCGTTTTCATTCACTTGACAACACCTATAATACAGAAATGTTCATTAATCATCTACAAAATGAGAATGTTAAAAAAAATGAGGTAAAGCTGGTGCATTCGTATCTCAGAGAAACTGGAAAGGAGGGGTATCTTACTTTATAATGTCACAGAAACCCTAGATGGAATTATTTTCCTGTAACTCACTGAAGCCCATCTATTATTCTATCTGTAATATACCAATCACAGGCTGTGGAAAACATACAGAGGGTTTAAGTAGCATATTCATATTTGTCCAATTGACATTTAAAGATTTGTGCAGTAAATCTTGATACCCACCCCAATGTTGTTACATCCTCTCTCAATTTACATAGCTTAATTTTTCTTCAAAGGCTGCTATTACAGTATATTTAAATATAATGTATTGTTCAATGGTGGCCTGATGGAGTGCTCTGGGGACCCTTCAAACTATAGCAGGCACTTTATATTATGAAAATAATGCAGTATAATTATAATGATTGTCTCTAGCCTCTTCGTTTTAATATAAAACCATTTAAACCACTCTCAACTCTAAACCAGAGTAGCATCTGTATAGCTCACCTCTTTCTGCTTCTTGCCTTCATTACTCATAGTTATTACAATTCTGTAAGAGGCAGGTGCTCAATCTTTCATCTAAATTAAACAAACAAGGAATCAGAAAGCATACTATTGCCCCCTACAGGGAACTTGTTGTCAAAACTAAGAATGAAATTTCCTTTGAGTTTTAGGAGCCGTCAGTTTCAGATTACTGTATCCTATATCCTATAACTTCAAACCAATAAATTACTGGCCATTGTTTACTAAACCCTTGAGACATATCTTAGCAACAATTATCTTGTAGAGATGAAATATACAGTAAGAGCGTTCATATGAATACACATTGGAACAAAACACATCCAGATAAAACCCTACATTTTACTATGCATTCTTTAGTTTTATATCTGATTTTTAGATTAAAGAGCAATGTTCACTATTTCAAGATGTAGTATTGCTATGTGTTGCCTTGTTGATAAATATTACTTAGCCATTGCAAATAGTGTCAAACTTGAAACTTGCCTTATGAATAACTATACAGATTATTCAATTGATGATACGTGTCCTATTTGGAAGCAAATGCAAAGATGAAAACAAGTTATCAGAGGAAAAACATGTTTATATTACAAAACTAGCACAAGTTATTTTGTATGTTTCTAAGACCTCCTGCACTCCGTTTCTAAGATTTTGTCCATCCGAGGAACATTTCAAGACTGAAAGTGTTGTCTCAGGCAGACACTGAAGTAATTATTTATGTTTGTGCAAGCACATCAGGTGTTGTCTGTTGTAATTCTCTGTTGGGTAGCCTTTTGGGGGATAGGCTGCAGTTGATACAAAATACAGCTGCCTGAACATCTCACTCCAATTCTTCGTTAGTTCAATTTAGCTTTGAGCTCTTGGAGAGGATTAACAGCAAATTGGTAAACTAAGGGTCCAATTCAATGAACATTTAGCTGATTTTTTTTTTTTTTTTGTTTAAATGTATTTATTCTGTCACAATATTATTAGGTACTGTAGTGTTTTCACTCCTCACACACATAACTTTCTCCCTGGTTCTAGGAAGTATAACTGTAACGTGTCAGTATGTTTGCTAATTTGTGTATAATTAGTAGTAGCTGTTCACATCATTATAAACTACATTATTTACAGTGGTAGTTCATCTCCTGTAAGACAATAAGACTGTCACCCAGTAATAAATATACACAACTGTCTTCGTTGACTTTCCCCAGAACAGCTGCACAAAGCAACTGACAAAACCAGCAGGTCAAAAGGATGTCCAGATTTTTATATTATTTTGATTTATGGAAGTAAACATTAAAACAATAATTTTGCAACAATGAAATGTAATGTCAAAGTCATAAAATCTTTATAACTAATTAGAACAAATAATAACAAATGAAGTACATACTACTGTAAATATAAGGTTATAATGTAAAGTTGAGTGTACATTTCTCCTATTTTGTGTACATTTCTTCTATTATTTTTTAATCTTCTCTGAAAATGAAAATTGGCCTTTGCCAATTAATTTAATGAAGTACTATAAGTGGGCAAATAATTCAAATTATAAAAAGAACAATGAAAGCTTTGCAATATTCCTTTCAATGCCCTTGCATGGGTCCAAAATGAATGAATGAATCTAAACTCTCAGAACAGTGCACAGTGAGACAACAGCTTTTGTTTCATGCCTAAAGGGGCTCAGTGCTTCATAGTGGCCAGTTTTTAAATAAAATAACTTAATCTTTTTAAGATCTTGTGATTTTTTATGCCAGAGCTGCTTATCATATTAAAGGCAATGGGAAGCTGGGACATTCATTCTTTCAGTCCTGCTATTTTAGGCAGGCAAACTAGTTAATGTAGCCCAGAGTATTTATACATTTTCCATCTGTTACAATGAAACTTGCTAAACTACCCACACTCTACTCGACTTCCACCTAACCCTGGGAATGAATTTTCAGACCATTCAGTCCAGGGGACTCTATTCCCTTTACATAGCATCCTCACAGGTCAGGAGGGAGATTCATCACCAAGAATCATTCTCATTCTGTCACAAGGTTATATTAGGACTTAATGGAGGGAGTAGTTTTGTGCCAAATTAGATAAAGACACTAGACAAAATACTTAATGTTGGAATAAGGATTGTACTGATAAATGAAGATTGCTATGAGCTATAAGTAAATCAAAGCCAGAATTGTTTGGTATGCATAACTGTATTTAACTTAGCTAGCATTCAACTCAGAGGTTAAATACAACAATCTACCATCGGAACCAACATAAACGTTTCACCACTTGTTCACCAGTTGTAGCACGTATTGTTTTGTACTTCACAACATGCATTAAGAGTATTCACTTTGGACTTGTGATTGCTTGTGTGTCTATTTGTGTGTTTAGTACTGTGCTTATTATTTACGGAACTGCAACCCCTTTTCATTATGGTTCACTATACATGGTTGTGTATTGCAAACTCCTTATTGTTTACTGCTTGGTCAACATTGGATTATAAATAAAAACAAACCATTTCACCCATACTGTGTTGTTTGTTTAGTTGCATCTGCACTTCACCTGCTCTACCAGTTACCACATATATATTTAAATTGCCTTATGGAAATGTCCTGTATGCTAAGATAGCATTTAATCTTTGCTGCCCTCAGGCTCAATGTCCAGGGAAAATAAAGGCAGCCTCTACTGACAGCTTGTCTACTGAACCCTAAAAGAGAAAATACCTACATTTATTACTACCGGAGACTTCAGATTACAGTTTTACCCCATGTAAAAAAAGAACTTTAGGATGAAAGTTACATTTTTTCTAAGATATGTAGTCATATTTAGCAGTCACTTATTACAAATTACATCTTATAATACACATTAATTTAACATGAATTTCCATTTAGTGGTAATTATTTTGGAGACCCAAGGGGGAAAAAAATTAATTAAACAAACTGTCATGATTAGAACAACTGACTGAATAGGATATTAGGAAATGTATTAACTTGTATCCAGATAAGCACCTCTGTACTGTTTTGGGACTGCTGATCCTATGCTGAATTCAAGTTGCCATAGACACAATTTGAGGTAATGCCATTCCCATGAAGTATTCAAATGAGTGACCAGCACAAAAAAAAAAAAAAAAAAGCATTATCTTTGCAGACGAAAGTGGGGATGTTGAAATTGGTGGATATACCCACTGAGAAGAAAAAGAAAGATGTTGCTGCTGATTTCAATATTCTTGTGAACACTTTGTCAGCCATTCTGAATAACTGGGATACAATAATATAGGCCTATGAACAGCAAACTTTCCAATTTTCTCAATACCTGATGTTGAGGATGCTTTACTTTTGTGGTTTAAATATGCCTGTGATCAGAATGTGCCTGTATCTAGGACCATTCTTAGACAAAGCTGAGAAATTAGCACAGCAGCTGAGACATGTATATTTCAAGTGCAGCTCATTTGTAATTTATTGTTTTTAAATGTTAACTTACAACTGTACTTTTCATTGCACTATAATTGATTTTAGTGTTACTGTAACTTTGATAAAAGATGACAGTATGCATTTGGCTTAGATAAAAAGAATTAGTGTAAAACTTTTTGGTTTTTTTGCTGGTCCCTTGAAATCTATAGTGTTGACTGTATTTTGAGTTCCAAGTAAACATGCATTTACAAATAAGGCTGCAACAACGAGGTTTAATACAAAGGTGAACTTCCACAAATTATTTACAACTAATTAGAACCAATCATAACAAATAAAGTACGTACTAATATAAAAAAAATAAGATTATTATGTAAAGTTGGGTGTTCATTACTCCTTACATTATTTCTTTTTTTAATCTCTGAAAATGTGTCTTGGCATTTGCAAGTACTTTAACCACTGGGAGAATAATTAAAATTATAAAAATAACATTGAAAGGTTTGTAATATTCCTTTCAATGGCCTTGCATGGGTCCAAAATGAATCCCAGAACAGAAATGTTATGAAATGCACTGTGAGACAGGAGCTTTTGTTTCATGCCTAAAGGGGTTCAATGCTTCACAGTGGCTAGTTTCTAAATAAAATAGCCTAATCCTTTTAAGGCCTTGTGTTTTGTAGGCCAGAGCTGCTTATCGTGTTAGCTGGGACATTCATTATTTTAGCCCTGCCATTTTAGGCAGACATCTAGTATTTATATACTATGCTTTGTCTTTTGGATATAGGCTACTCACACACATATAGACCCATGAGTATTAATTACTCTCTCAAGTTTTGAAATACAATACATTTATTTTACCACTCTCTAGATCCTAATCTCATTATAATATATTGAGCTAAACTGATATGTTGTAAATTGGAAGAAGATAAAGAGCATTCACCATGTTGGTGTCAAGGAAACCATGAGGTAGAACAGAACGTTCCAGAGGGTTAGTGAATCATGAATTAGAGAAAAGAGACAACAGAGGAGATCTGCAGAACAAAGACGAGGCGCTAAAGCTTACAATACACAGTCAGGTTATCAAGTATTGTTGCAGCAGAAACGTCAGGACAATTTCATCATTACCGTTGAGAGTGTCATATGTGGTTGTTGAGTACTCGTCAACATTAAGAAATGAGACAGGAGAACCTGAACCAACCTATCCTATGACAGACATGCACACTAAGCACAGCAACAGCATTCAGATGAGACCAGTGTGACTAAAATAAGATTAAAAAAAAAAAAATCAAACTATTTGTTTGTATACAGTTAAATACACACGTGTGTTGAAATGGATTGACACTTATAGATTTGTTTAAGAAACAAAAAAGGAAAGACTCGAAAAGCTAAACATTTTCATATTTAACAAGTAAAAAATCTGTTTAAAAAACAAACAATTTGGAAAGTTTGAATTTATCAAAATTAAATAGATTTTAGAATGAGTCCTTAATCAGCCGCAGATACTTTTAGAAGCTGCAGCTTTTCTAATATTGCTTTTTGTTAAGGAGCTAGTATCACCTGTGGGTTTGTGAGAAAGGGTGAAATAGCATCAGCATAAAGATATATTACATTTAAACTCCCCATGGGAATGCCCTGTATGTTAGGGTGGTATCTAATCTTTGCTGCAAAAGGTTCAATGTCCAGTGAAAATATAGAGATAAAGGCAGCCTTGTCTCCTGACTCTTGAAAGAGAAAATATAGAATAGGTATCTGAGTTTGATACTACATAGTATAGTGTTTTACCCCATGTAAAAAAAATTGGGACCAAAGATATTTTTTTTTCTGAGGAAAACAGGTTGTCCTCTGTCAAAAGGTTTTTCCACATCTAGCAAGAAGTTAATTTTGATGTAACACTGAAAAACTGACAGATGTTGCTAGATTACCTTCTATTTATTAAGGCATTTATTAGGCCGTGCTTTTTACATTGGGGACCCCAGCCTAGGCATTTATATGGATGGCATGTTAAAAAAAAAAACCTTGCCTGCTAGCCAGTGATGTGTTACAGTGAGCTGTATGATAGTGAGTGACAGTAGTACAGGGAATTCAGGAGTTCCATTATTACCTCGTAACATGACAGAGCAATGCCATCTTCCTTTCATCATCGAGAAAATCAGGAGATCAGAGGACATTTTTCTTTGCTCTACTGCCACCAGAAAGACTGCAAAGTTTTTAAATGCATATGCAGTATATAGTACTTATAATTAGAATAAATATATTTAATATAATGTAAAGTTGGTGAAACTGGTTGATTTTAATTGGTTTCAGGTCTCATGGTGAGATGTATCAGGAGGCATAAATACATGCATACATTTAAATTGATTAACATAAAACAGTAGTCAGGGTGCACATTTCACCAAGATTAAAAATTATATCAAGGGACATACATTATTAAGTCTCAAAAAGGCTCACACAGTGCAGCTTTCTTGTTCAAAGGAATAAATGGCATTAAACAGTTTGTTGATGTTATCAACTGCAATATTCGTATGTTAACCCCCCCCCCCCCCCTTTTTTTTTTTCCAACACACACAACACAAAACTCCTTGGCCATGTTTTAGCAAAGTGAATAGAAAATACAAATAAAATAATTATGAATATTCAAATTTTGGTCAAAGAGAACAAGCAGCATATATTAAGTTGAACTGGGTTTTAGTACCACAGGGCTTTGGTCAAAGTCAAAGCTGCAGTACAGTATTTACAAAAGCAGAAAATCTACAAAGTGCTCCGAGTTAATAATGCAGTCTGCTCCATAAAGATGAGTTGCAAATGGCCAATTTAGACCAGACATAATTGATAAGAAAACTGTGCAGCACTTTCTAACTAGATTTTCCTTGTTAAAAACACAACATTTCATCAAAGTGCAGTTTGCATTCATTACATGTTATAAATAACCAAAAAGAAACGACTGAGATTACAGCCTGCATTCCCCACATTCATAACATAATATATATTTTAAAATTACTACTAATATTTTATTTTAAAAAATATAATGCATTTTTTTAAACCAAGTTTGTTAACACTTTTTTTCAGAATTTTATCAGCAATTGGCTCCCTCTTGTGGATATTGTACAAATTATATTATCCAGATCAAAAAAAAAAAAAATGACACTGGACATTTTTTTCAACACATTTAAGAAGTCTTCCTTTTGAAAACCTGTAATTTTTGTACATCAGAGCTATATATGGCAGCCATTTGTGGCAAGAACGAAGTCTTTGTGCAAGGTAGGAGCTTAGCTGCCCAGACTGTTAGTTAGGGAAATTTACCTGTATAGTTAGTAATCCATTAAGGAGTTAGGCTTTTGTTTGATTGTTTTGGATGTGTTTTTTTTTTTTTTTTGAAGCACTGTAAATAATAAACACATAGGTTCCATCGTGTTTAAACTGCATTCCTGAAAGTCTGACTTTCTGTTATGCTAGAGGACACTGGAAAAGGTCTAGAAGAAGTGATCAAACATCACTTCTTCCTGACTATCAAACATTTCCAGAGTGTGTGTGTTTGTGTTTGTGTGTGTGTGTGTGTGTGTGTGTGTGTATATATATATATATATATATATATATATATATATATATATATATATATATATATATATATATATTTTATATATATATAAGTACATTTTTCCATTTATTGGGGGTAACATGTACCCTATTGAATACGATCTGGGCATCTGCTTGTTAAATTTATATCTTTATGATAATGTATTCTGGAGTAGGAAATGTTACCTTTTAATAATTAAACATGTTCATAAACTAAAATTAGTTTTCAGTATCTCAAGGCATAAGAAAGGTTAACTACACTGATACTGTGAAAGACATTTATACCTTCAGGTAGCTTAGCCCCAAGGGGACATATTTACCAAGCATTTATATTTGCCCTCAGAGTGAGAAAACCCATCTTAGATGATTAGAAGCCAAACACTGGTAATACTAGTTCATTTTGGATGACATCTGTTCTCCACCATAGGCTTAGTAGGTTCATAAGTCATACATAATCTGCACCCCATTATAAAAAAAAATCTACAGAAAGACATGTATTGTCAGTTTTTTAAAGATTTGTGAAAGTATTATATGCATCTATAGATATCTATGGAATCAGGTTTGAAATCTAGGAAAAGTGCAAAAATCCTATAGTTTTTCTATGAAGATATTTACTAATAATAATAATGTTGTGAAATTGCAGGGTGAAAAATCATTTAAGACCATCTGTGGCAGAGCAAAAGCCCTTTGTGTGTGTTTGAGTGTGTGTGAATGTAAGTTTGGCAGGGATGGGGTTAAATATATCCCTGCCATCAGGTGTGCCCATTCCCTAATAAGTTAATTGATGCTAATTGGGGAGTGGTCATATGTATAAAAGGAAGCCAATTCTTTTGTTTGTGGGCTTGGGCGTGGGCGTGGGCGTGGGCGTGGGCGTGGGCCCGGGCCCAGGTTATTCTTTTTTCTTTAAACCTTTATTTTGTTCCTGTTTATGTGTTTGTTTTTTGTTAATAAACGTGCACCAGCGCTTAAACTGCAGCTTTCTGTCTCTGCGTCTCTTTCTTGCCAGTAACAGTAGGGTGACCACCTGTCCCTAATTGGACGGGACAGTCCCTAAATGTAAACAACAAGCCCCTGGTCCCAGACTAAATGCCTCCGGGATGGAATTTGTCCCAGATTCCTTGGCACAGTGCAATCTTGGCGCCACAGTCAAACCATAGCATATCTGTTTGAAGCAAAGCCCCACCCCTGCCGCATCATTTTGCAATGCCTTACACAGACCTAGAATGATTGACACATTGGATAGCCAATCAAAAACATAAAACTGAATAATCCCACTATCATGAGACTTTGCTTTGGCGACAGCAAAACAAAATACGATTTGTAGAATGTTTTAATTGCAGTGTTTTCTTTGTTTATGCAAAATGGCTGACTCTAAAAGTTGAAGTGACACTGATAGTGATGCATCGGTAAAGGAAGGCCTACTCCACAAAGAAAGAAAGTAAGCACCTGTGCAAATTCAGAGGAATGGGTTATAACGGTCGTACACTTTGATTATGAAAAGTGCAAATGATTCAGCAAGAGTTTTTATACATTATGTAGAAAATATTTGGATTGGATACTGAGGTGAAAACGTTGCTAAGAAGCATTCAAAGTTGATATTTAATTTTGAAATACTGTTATTAAATATATAGTATAAGATATGTAAATATACAGTACCCCCACCCCCCCACCACCAGTTAAAAATGGCAGGTGTCCTGTTTTTGCGTTTTGAAAAGGTGGTCCCCCTAGTGGTGTACTTAAAGATGCTGAAAGTAATCAGACTGCATGCAGTTTGATTTCAACTCATCAATCAAACTGGAGACTAACTGCTATAGTATTGTGGTTACTGTATTGCCGCTGACAGCAAACCCTATTCTCGATTTATTTATTTACTTAACTATTTGCTATATTCAATTTAAATAGATAGATAGGACAGCGAGGAAGCAGAATAGTCTGAATTGACAGACAACATTCAAAGGGCGTGTACAAGAACACAGATTTTCTTTCAACAAGCAGAAAAAATACACATTTTCGGGCGGATTGATTTGTAACAGTGATTAAACATAGATTTGAGCCCTCGTGTTGGCCAATCAGGTTAAAGGTAATCTCTGATCAATCTTCAGTTTTTTTTTTAAAAGAGAATAGGGGTGTTGGAAAGAAGGAGGATGAAAAGTGGATTACTGGCAACGGTAGCTACAATGATGCAAACATGAAGATTGTAACATCTGCAGATCTAAATATGAAGGATATTATCACTTTTAAATATTTTTATTCCAAACTTTCAGACTCCTCCTCCAGAGCCCTGTAAGTGCGTGGGCCCTGTGCTATTGCTCCAGATGCAGGGGCTGTTCCTCCACCACAGACTTACCGGTAATTATTTGAAATCAGATTTAGAATAGAAGCAGCACATAACTGACTTTTTAATATAAAATCCAAGACCTAAAGTCAAGAACTTCATTTTGTAATATGCATAGGCAAGACTACAGAACACATCTAGTGTACTTAGAGACAATCGTCTCTGTCCCTAGTATAAAGTTTTATCCACTTGGAAGACTGATCCAGTATCTCCTCTCCCACAACAAGTTATTGGGTCAACAAATGACAAAACAGTTCCTTGAAGTTATCGACTGCAATGCTTGTATGTTAATAATGGCTTCTTTTTTAATGCAGCACACACAGTCCTTGGCCGTGTTTTGTAAAAGGAGAGTGCAAAGTGAATAAAGAATCCAAATAAAATAACCATGAATGTGCAGTCTAGTCAAAGAAACAAGCAAAATATATTAGGTTGGACTTGGCTTTACTGCAGCAGGGCTTTGGTCAGATACAAGTGAAAGCAGTAGCATTTATAAAAAACATCCAAGTTAGAACAAAAGGATCAGCCATATAAAGATATGATATTACAAAAGCAAGTTACAAAATAGGTTTGCTATATATGATACAAGGACAGCCCTTTGTTAACAATAGGAGCAGCTCAATTCGGTGTGTTTTGAATATAAACCATTTAAAAGCGACAAAGTTGGGACCAACATTTGGAGTAGCACATCTCAGTACAGTCACATTAATTTGTGTTTGTTTTTCATCACTTCCTTTTTTCCACAGCCTTTCCCTAGGTATAGCTGCACTGGATGTTCTGGGCAAGGTGTATTCCCTGACGGTCAGCAATACCTTAGTTACACCTCAAACAGCTTCATAACTCATACCCAGCAAGGCCCAGCTGTGCTCTACAAAAGAATGGCATCGGAAGGTGTGTGTTAAGAGACCAGCTATTTTGAACAATGGCGGCTGTTTTTCACCACCTTTCTCTTATTACGTTTCAAAAGCTCATTAAAAAGACAACTGTGCAAAGACCGAAAATAAAAATAGCCAAACTTTTGTTAATCTTCATCCATCTTCACTTGTTTGCATATATATTCTATCAATTCCACAATCCAACGTGACCTTTACTGCCACATTATGACTTTCTCTGTTAGCTATACCTGACAAGCTTACGCTGGAGAGCAGAAAGCCATCTTTAATTACACCTCACATAATCCAAATATGTACACCTTTATACAGTTTTTCAGGTGTTTACATGCCCTAGACTGACACCAGGCCACTTTGATTTTCCACTTCAAATTATGCAGCCCATGGTCTATAGCACCCATCCCACTGTCATGTGCCCAGTATGATGCCAACGAATAAGATGCTCTGGCATAAGTATACATTTTGAGAATCTGCAGAAAAATAAGGATTTTTGGAATGGTTAACATAAATCTCCCTTCAGTGGTTTGTTACACGTAATTCTTCTGGAGCTCGAAATAATGTCAGGTACTGGTACAACATTTGTCATGGTGGCTTGTTATTTTATCCTTTCAGTAGTCATTTACAGTGTGGTACTTTTCACAGCACTCCTCCAAACAGAGGCCTGGTTGAACTGGACAGCATGAACAGTAGTACCGTGTATCCCTTTGTATGCCATTGTGGAACGTACACGGCACCTTTTTTGTGGCTTGGCTTTTCTCCCCGACTGTGACAGCTTTCGATTAAAATGCCATTCACCAAGCCTTGCCACTGGTTCCAATCTTTCAGTTTCTGGTATTTGTTGTGTATCACAGATCACAGAGGTCTGAAATTCCAAAAACATGTGCTGATTCTCTGGTGCCATACTTAGGTACACAACATAGGCATTGTGCAAAGAAATCTGGACCATGTACATGCCAAGCTGCACGGCTCCAGCATCTGGTCTGATATATCCATGCCTCCCATGTATTTATTGTAGTCCAGGACACACTTTGGCTTGTTGGTGTGTCTGTGTCCTGACCTCGCACAGGAACTGTTGCAGTAGCCTCATTGTAGATGGTGGTGAGGAGGTACACATCTTTTTTGTCCATGTATTTAACTGCCAGCAGTTCCTCAGAGCGCAGAGTGCTGGTTTTGCCACACCTCTTTGTTGGTTACCAATTAACGTGGAAATCCCTTCCTGTTGGGTCTAATTGTACCACCAGCCATTGTGTCTGTGTACAAGGCCCCAAACGGAGGGATCCTTGTGTAGAAGTTATCTACGTACATATGGTAGCCAAGATTTAGGAAGGGAAAGGCACGATCCGACACAATTGTGTCAGTGTTCTGCAAACATGGAGGGCAGCCAAGAGGCTCAATCTAGTCCTTCCCTGAGTACACTCTTTACCGCTGAGTGTACCCAGAGTTTGTACATTTGAATCCCATATCTCTTTGAAGAGACTGTCAAACTGAGGATGGTCCCTTGGATTGGGTTGGTTGACCAAAATAAATCAATTCTAGGTTTATTCCCTATTCCCATTAATAAGATAAGCCCCAGAACTTTTTAATTTCAATTACATTTGTAGCGCTCACTTGTGCACACTAGAATGTGGCCCCAGGTTGTTCCCATGCTGTGCCAGATATTGTTGTTCTTGGTTAAAGAAAAAGGCTTGTGACTCACTGACTCACTGTGTGACCCTGAGCAAGTCACTTAACCTCTTTGTGCTGTCTTTCAGGTGAGACGTTGTTGTAAGTGACTCTGCAGCTGATGCATAGTTCACACCCCCTAGTCTCTGTAAGTCACCTTGGATAAAGGCATCTGCTAAATAAACAAATAATAATTGGTTTGGGTTACCAAATATTCAAAATGTCATAAGTGAGGAACTTATAGTCGGGCATTACAGTATTTTTCAATAGGCCTACTGGGGCATGGTCATCTTAAAAAAAGTTAATTCATGATGCGTTTTGAAGTAGACTAGAATTCTGAATGCTCTGAAGTTGTGAATTAAATACAATTATAAAATCTAACAAAGAAACTGCAACAAGTACTAATTAATATTATATATATATATATATATATATATATATATATATATATATATATATATATATATATATATATATATATTCCGGACCCCCGACCTACCGTTTACAATGTATTACAGTAACTTTATGATACGGTTGCTACTGTAGCATCCATTTGATGTTCTTGACGTCACACTTAATGATCACCACCTAGGGCTGGGCAAAGTCTAAGGCTGGCCCTGTTTACAGATACAAGATAACTAGCAAAACATAACACACTGAAATATAAAAGTAAAGCAAAAACACAACTGCCAAGGTTTCAAAATCAGGTGGATAGAAAAAAAGAAGAGTAACAGTACAAAATGAAGGAACACAAACGAAATGTTCATTCAGCAGGTTAAACTAAAGGGGGCAGTATGTCCTAAAACACAGAAGAAGAAAATATCCAGTATAAAAAAAAAGCAAATTTACAGCCTGAATGACATAAAAAAAAATGAAGTAATGTATTCTTCTTGTTGTTTTACTTTGTATTGTTTTTTGTTTCAGTAATCACACTCTGGTGACTTTTTAAAAATGAAAGCACCCTTGTGGTCTCAATACAGATCTAACCTCAAAGATTATCAGGTACATCAGAGTGGAACCTTAAACTTGTCCCCCAGCAAAACTCCTTGTGTGTGTAAAAAAATAGTAAATGTGTTCCGTGCGGTATTTCTAACTGGGGAGGATGGGACACAGTTGTAGAGGTGGGGGAGGAGCAGCTAAGCAACCCACACAAAAAGGGTGAGGTGTTGTGAGGATTGAATAGGGAAAAATGATTAGTAATTGAAGTGAGAAGCCATTGTCTGCCTTATGGATAGTTATACATAGGGCTTCTCACCCACTATGGTCATAAATTCAAAATTAGAGCTCTCAGTACAACAAAGATGATGACCATGACTATATACAGACACACATTTTCTGTTTTATAAATGAAATTAATTTAGAACAATTTGTAGATTTTATTTTTCACTTTGACATTATGGACTTTTTTTTGTGTTGATCAGTGGCAAAAACTCCTGATTAAATCCATTTTGATTCCATGTTGTAACACAATAAAATGTGTAAAAGTCCAAGGGGGGTGAATACTTTTGAGATCCACTGTATATGTTGGTTATATGAAAGCTATCAGTGGCAGATGGCTGACTGTGATTCGCATGGAGGAAGAGGAATCATGGCAACCTGTACACATAAACCGTGTGTGTGTGTGTGTGTGTGTGTGTGTGTGTGTGTGTATATATATATATATATATATATATATATATATATATATATATATATATATATATATATATATATATATATATATGTATGTAGTTTTTCTTAGTCTTTGATCTCTTGGTGTATGAGCAGTTGTAGGCTTCCTTATTTCTTTAATCCTCAATTGTAGCAGACATGTTGTGCAACTGGATCAAGCCTCACCTTCAGCAAATTAAACACAAAGAAAATTACATCTTACTCACTGAAGATTAAGGTGTAATCATAGCTGTCTGACTTTGGGTTTTCCCTAGAAGAAATCTTACATGCTGGTTACGCCTCTTCAGTATTCAGCACAGGACTATTCCTCAAACAAATATGAATATATTTTGTTATCACAGATGCTTTTTACATATGTGTTTATGTAAGTTCATAACAATAACCTTAATTTTAAAAATGATGAGAGGTCACTAAACTTGTATAGGAGAGGAGTGAAAATAGTAGTTATCAAAGCAAATTAAATGGGCAGTGTGTCATGATTTTTTTTTTTTTTTTTTTTCACACAAACTCCCCATAAGGTACACATCTTAAGACACTGCCAACAATAATATAGTTCCCATAGCAACAAAATATACAAGTGTTTGGGACATAACAAATGAATTATTTCATATGGGAGGAGACCCTTATACAATACTGTTAACGAATCTATACTGTAACTGGGACATTTTCAAATAAATGAAAGCCATCAGCTGGCAGAGCCAGTACCACTGTAGTCAAACCAAACTTTTCTAACGTGCTGTTGCTACTCCAAAACGGATTGATTTCCAATAGATCCCTGTGCTCTCACAGACACAGGACACGAATGTGTGAGGTGACCAAATGCCCGAACCACACGTACACACACGCTTTTATGTTGTTTTTACCCATGTCTACATTGCACAAACAGCTCCCGGTGCAACATTGCAACTCAGCGGTCACGAGGGCAGCGCTGACGTCATTCTTTCAGCCTGGCAAAACAATCAGAGCGCCCGAGCTCACAGGCCACTGAATGGCTCTGTAGAGTTAACGTATTCAACACAGCTCGTTATTTGTAACTGAAACTAAAGATTATTTTCTGGGAAACTTACAAACTCCTAAACAGGTTTGCTAAGACACTTTTTGCCGCTGCTAAACTCTATGGGGTAAGTTTGAAAATATGTTCTTAGCATTCTTTTTTTGTTTTTTTAGTTCAGTAGTGAAGTGGAAGGAGTAGTGCTATGCTGTGCTTTGCTTGCAGTACGGCAAAGAATAGGGGTTATTGTATTGAGTTATTGGACACTCCTGGACAGGCGTTTGTGAACATAAATAAATAAACGGATACAACGAAAGTTTATAACAGAGTTCGAGTCACAATTATTAATACAATTAATGGTACAGCTCGAAGGAGAAATAATTACAAGTAAAAAAAAAAAAAAAAAAAAAAAAAACGGAGGTGAGTTTGCAGTGTGCTGACTCGAACCAGACAGTCTCTTACCAGTTTGTGGTACACCAGACCTTTCCATTTGAACTCGTTAGTGCATGTCAGCGGAGAGAAAAGTATAATGGAACAAGATATGATATAACTGTAAAAGAGTACATTGTGGTTAATGTCTATTTTTTTTTTGTATACACATTCGCCGTATACTAAAGAGAAAACTTACTATATATATATATATATATATATTATATATATATATATCTTGATATATATATATTATTATCTATATTATGTTGTGTGTGTATGTATATGTATATATGTATATAATAATATAATAATAATTAATAATATAATAATATTACGTAGCAACGTTATTACATCATGTAGGGTCCCAAGAACAAAATAATGAATGTTAATGTTAGCAACAGCTGTTCGACCGAGGGGCCACTATATCTGCGGGTTGGAGTCTGCTGTTCTGTTAATTAAAATACAATGGGTGATGATCCTGTATCTTGCATTACTGAACAGTGGTAAGCAATACAACAGTTCATGCACTGCACGCTTAATTAGTTTTGTTGAGAATAATAAAAATGATAGTAATAATAATTTGTGAAAACTACTGGTAAATCAAGGGTTTAGGATCACCCCACACTTTTTGTTAAACAGAACAAGTCGTGCCCTGAAGTGACACTTACCAATAAAGTGATTCTGCTAGTGCATCAGTATAGCAAGAATGTTTATACTTTTTTTTTTTTTTTTAATTTTTAATTTTTATTTTAAATCGAGTTACGGTACAGATTATCCTTGATGTCTGAAGATTAAAAGGAATGCTGCACCCTCGTCATGTTGATGTGTTGGAACAGTCTGTCGAGACACTTGATAATTGTTGTACTCTTTACAGGCTTTATTGACGTCTAGGAAACTGCATGGACTAAAATGAAGAGCCTAAAAGCAAAGTTCAGGAAGAGTGATGTAAGTACAGTAAAAATGAGCAATGTGTCTGGCAGATTAGTACATGATGACAGGCAGGGCAGTGAAAACTGGCCTTGACTCGTGCGACTGTTCAAAAGTGGCACAGCAATTCAGTATGAACTTTACTGTGTGCTAAGCAGCCATTTCAAGGCATGTTAAATGGCATCACTTAAACCGTAAAGTCCACATTTATGAAAGTAAAATGGAATGATTTCAGAGAAGGGCTCAAAGCCAGCTTGATCACGTGGCATGCAAGGACCTCCCCTGGTACTGCAAAGAACAAGAGCAGGTGACCCTGGTCTGCTGCAATTTGCAGGTGGTGTTTTTAACGTTTTCGGCAATTTTTTAGATTTTTATAGTTTTAAGGAAGGATAAATAATGGCCCACAGATATACGGTTGTTTAAAACTGACTGGATCAAAGACCAACACAATGAAGCAGGGTTAGCATGAATTTTATCAAATATATACTTGTATACGGGTGATAAGAAACCCTTTTCGGTTTGTTTCTAAGTGATAAAATAGATGGGAAAGCAATGTAATCTCGGGTTTGTTTTGATTGTTTTTGATTGGTGTATGTCAAACAAGCTGTTTACATTCCTATCAAACTGTAATCTGCCATTGCGGGAAATCCCTCCTGTGACGTCACAGGTTGAAGACGGCAGCGGGAGAATTGTGTAGGGTGTAAACGAGTATCAGTAAAGCGTCAGTAAAGAAACACCGTGAGGTGTACATTGTGTTGCCCCTGGTTGCACAGACTACGACTACAAAGATTCAAATGTGCATTACCATCGTCTCCCAAATAACAGTGATAACCGATTAAGAAAGTGGCAGTAGGCAATGAAAAGGAAAACTGACCCAGACTTCCAACATGCTTGCGTACGCAGTGATTACATTTAAAGGCAAGTTCAATGCCGATGGAAGTTATGTTAATGTCAAAACCAGCGAATTAAAGCACACGGCCTGCATGAGTGAATTTAACTGTTCAGAATGGGACGACCACACAAGCCGTAACTATCTGACACCATGTGAAAAAAACTCGATCAAACCCACTAACTTGGGGGGGGGGGGGATTATAAAACTTAAAGAATAAAATAAAAATACATCACCTTGTACTTTAATTTAAAACATTAAAGCTTGTATATTTTTTAATACATTTGAAGGATTATTATTATTATTATGATGATGATGATGATGATGATGATTATGTAATGGGTACGAGACTTATGCTACCCGTGTACGGCTGTCATGTGCGGACCGATGATTATGTTGCAGTCAAGTGGTCGCATAGGGGCTTGGATTCCACAGTCTCATAGGGGGTCATCTGGTATTCCATTTTCATCCTTAAAATGCGTTCATTTAACAAAGCACTGAGACAGTCTTTCAACTTCTTTTTCGCCATAACTCTGGGGTAAAAGTATTTTACAGGTAGTTTCGTGGTCACGCCTTTTTGTATTGTCAACACATTTCCCAATAAGATTCTTTGTTTTCTGCTGTAACAGTGCAGTAGCCTTGTTATGAGCACTGGATTTCTTGTGTAGAGCTATCTGTTTTTGCAAAGATCTTAGCTGTTGCTCTTGAGTCTTTCCATTATACCCACTATAATTTTTCCACTCAGCAGACAAACGCCCTGACTTTTTTAAACTGACAAAGTAGAAACCTGTCTACAAAGACTACACCCCAGATTGCCCCCCAGAGTCAAGGAAAGGGTAATGTTTTTTCTTTTCTTCCCATACCCCAAAACTCCAGATGTATGGCCATGGACTTGCTGAAGTGTCCTGTATTTCTGTGTCTATTTTCCTCTGCTGTCAGTTTTACCATAACACTAATGTCTGCAGTGCCTTCCTTTAGCAGAGTTGTAGTCTCTTCACAACCTCCCTCAATCGTGGTTGATGTCGAACTACACAAAATATCATCGATCTTCTGTTTTTTGTACTGCTAATTCCATAATATTCCATCAAAGATTCCTGTCGAGTTTGTTCGTTCGTGCTAAAAGGTTTTTACTTGATATGGAATAATCCAATGATAACCATAAACCGCTTTTCACAGGAGCCTATGAAGTTTCCAAGACAGTTCATCTAACACAGTGAGTGTGTGATTCATTGCACAGACACACTGTTTAACAGAAGCAGGCTATGTGTAAATACTTGTGTAAATTGTTACGTTAATAAGCGGTCTTTATTAATTATTATCATCATATTGACAAATTCAACAAGGAAATATTTTAAATACATTTATTAATTATTTTAAATATTTGCAATTGAGAAACATGAGACTGAAAAAGTGGCAGAGCACCGCACCGCCCCACTGCGGCTCCACTACACCAATGGTCTTGGGTACTAAAATATCAAGTAAGAAAAAGTGCAACTCTTGCTAACTTTTTGTTAATATTTTAACTTATCTTCTAAATGAGCTGATGTGTTTGGAAAGAGCTACAACACAATGCCCCCCAATTAATTGATTCAGAGGGTCAGAATTATCTCTTGACCTAAATGTCCTCGGGGTAAAGTGCGTACCTGACTAACATAAGGGCAAACTAACCTCTGCGTACCACTGTACACTGAAAGCACTAATTTGAGATTTTGGAAGATGAAAGATTACTTTTACTTTAGGCATAAGTTGTAGAAGTTGACCCTGCTTGGTCGTCCGTCCGTCCCCAACACTGGCGTGCTAAATTTCTCTCTCTCTGCCCTCTATTTAAACAAATGTATTACAAACATCTTGGGGGTTGAACATATATTGCTGACCTACTATATATGAAAGGTAGCAATTGGAGGTAAGATTTGCACTTATTATTAATTAACTCCTGAAAATATCTAGTAAGAATACAGAGTATATAGACTGAAACAATTACATTTTATTTTTTAACTTTTTCGTGTTGAACATTGTTGTCAAACAATGACAAGGAGAGATTCCAGCAGTAATCAGTCCAGTAACTTCCTACCTGCTAGACGGCACACAAACAATTCAAGAACAATTTAAAAGTTGGGAGTGTACAGCCGTGTGTGGTCTTTTTTCCTGTTAACAATATTAACTCCTTGTGGTTAGATTAAAATTACTGGTCTGCTACTGCTTTATGAATACTACCCAGTCTCTGTAAAATACAATAAAAATGTTATTCGGTGTGCAGCGCAGAGTGAGAAACATCTACTGTAAATATATATTCTTTCTGTACATGTGAAGTGTATTTTTTCAGATTACAAGAAGTGCTTGCATCCACTAAGTGAGTCAACCACTGAACAATGTAGAAGTTATCCTGTCTTGTGGGTGTTGCATTCAAAGCCTGTGTGGGTGACTGATTGCTTTAATAAAAGCAGAATGTGACAAATGAATGTGGTTAGGGTTAAACTCCTGATTAACTTCCTTATCCAAGGAGATTTTTTTTTTTTTTTTTTTTTTTTTTAATTTAACTCAATTTTGTTTTTATTATTTAGTGTTTAATGTAGTTTTTGTATCAATTCTTTGATTTATATATATTAATATAAAATACTTTTTATTTCTGTATACAATTACAGTATTTTAAGGCTGACTTTTTTTATGCCAAAAAAGTTAAATAGAACTTGTTGTTTAGAATATGTGTGGTGGACCATGTCATTCTACATAGGATACGTTTGAAGTGCTGTAAAAATGAAACTCAAACTGTGTTTAACGTCAAACTCTGACGTTGAGTGTTAACAAATCTCAACGCATTTTTCTATATCAGTGTTTAAGTAGGAAATATATATATATATATATATATATATATATATATATATATATATATATATATATAACAAACAAACAAAGAACATAAGAGAATGTTGTCTTCAGAGATGATCTCACCCTTATGTACAGTATGCATTGATGAACTGTGCTTGTGTTCTGAAATTCTATTGCATGTGTGTGGATGAAGGTCATGGTGATCAACTTGTTTTATGGTGTACTGACATCTGTTTGTGTCATTTATATTCTTGGTGGTATCACATAAATTATTTATAGTGACCACATTTTCAGCTTACTAAACAATAAGTTGAAGGACAGGTTTGTTGCTCAATGGTTTTTTTTTTTTTTGTTGTTGTTTTGTTTTAACTAATAATTAGCGATCACTCCTGTTGGACTCACAAATCTGTATTTGATTATCTGTGCAGTATCTGATATTGTGACTCAAAGTTTAACATGACTGTCTCAGAGGTAGGTTCACAGATCTATTTTCCTTTTGGATTTTAAGTTTTAATAACATGTATCACGTTTTGTTGTTGAATTTTGTATACTGTACATTATTGTAGAACAAAGTCCAAGAACCTTTTACAATCTTGTTCATTTAAGGATTGTTCTGGGTCTTTCATTATGTAAATACCGTAAAAAAAATAATTTCCACTTTTGCTTTTTCCATTAGAATTTTGAATACAACTATAGGAAGTGACTCCTGTTTCCACTCAAATGACTCATACTAATAAACATCACGTTTACATCAAGTCGGGAGTAAGAGGCATTACAAGAGGGGCAGCTGTTGCTTGGTTTTGTTTGCTACTTTTTTTTTTATTAAATACACATTTGAGTTCTTGCATATGGTGCATACAGTTTTGTTTAAATTGGACAAGCCATTGTCAGGCATTGGGGAATTGGTATAATATATTCAATGCAATTGCAATTTCAATCAATAAATCATTCATTCATTGCGGATTCTCTGTGCTGAAAAGCTGAATCACCTAATATTTACAAAATAAAATGTTTACAATACAGTAAAAGCTTGTCTTGTTAAGTCTACCTTTGTCTAAAAAGAGATTGGCAGTATCGAAAAACTAAAAAGGAACACTAAATAGAAGTCAGAAAAATAATGGAAGCTTTTAAGTTCTACCATTCCCACTTTATATAAAACAGACTTGTTATTAAATGTCAGATGTTTGGCATTTACTGCACACGACAAGAGAGGAGGCTATTTCATTTATTTTCAATAAGTTTATGGGAAACATGTTTCGCGCACAATATTTTGACTGAGGTATGGATAATTTAAGGGATCTGGCTGTTCAGACATTACAAACCAATGGTGCAATTTTGTAAATCCACGTACAGAGAACATCATAGTTCACAACTTAATTGCAGATGACCACATTTGTGGTGAGAAACAAAAGACTTGATCTGAATAGTTGTATCAAACAACTTTTGGTATAATTAGAAACATTAATTTCTACTTTTACTTGGCATTCGTTCAACATTAAATCCGTATTTACTCTGAAGAAAGTGTATTAGGCAATGAATTTACTGTTGTACGATTGAAAGATCAAAACAAATGCATACCTTATGTCTAGGGCCTGTTTTATCAGTCAAGTGTACCGTAGACATTAGAAGAACTAGGCTTCCCTTCACTAACCTGCAAATTTGGCAAGCGTATAATATAAGAATAGAGTATGAATCTGAGTTTTAAAATCTATTTGTTTTAAAACCTCTTTTAATAGCTTTGCCAAAATACATTATGCTTCTCCAAGAAAGCGATTGCATCATATTTCAGAGAGACAAGTGAAATAGGTTATGTTTTATGTAATTCCTGGTATTCGAAATCACTTCCTTGAAATGTTTTTAGAGACCTAAGTCTTGACTGTAGTGAAATTATTTATTACCCTCTGAATAGATCCGTGACTTGTTTCCTGTGTTGTTGCTTGGAAATATGTGCTTATTTATTGTAGGTAGACAGGATAATTCATCAGCCTTCTATTTTTAAAATAAAAGATTCTTTGGTGCGTGATCAGACTAAATAAATACTTTTTTTTATAGCTCTGTAAAATTGACGAATGGAAGCCCAAGAACTGCCAATACTACTAATGCTTACACATAACCTTACTTAAATAATTTCGTTAACTAAATTTGTTTGGTAAATATATTTTAATTCTCAGAGGATTCTTAGATATGTGGTTTTTTGTCAATTTGGCTTCAATCACTATGTGTATACCATTACCAGTTTAGTTTACTTCAGTTGGTATACTACAGTACATTTCTCTTTCATCTTCATGTTCTATTGTTAATATACCCCAACTTTCTTAAATTCCACAAAGACAAAACCAGAAACAGTCCGCTTTTAAAGATTTCACGTACATAACACATCTTTGACTCTTGGAACCAATACATTGTTCTACCTTTGGAATGTTCTGTTTGCTTTTTTGATTGTCTTTGTCTTTGACTTGAAGTCTCTGTCCTACTCATGCTATACTTAGTAGTCTTTAAATCAGATGAAAATGAGGACTAGGGCAGGGTTTCATGAGCAACACAGGGACATGCATTCTCCTAATGCATGATGCATTGACCTATGAACTATATTGAAAAACTAAAAGAAACATTAAAGTAAAATTATTTCATTTACTGTAAAAAGCCAATTTGACTAGCAATTCTATATTGCCAAATATAGCAAAAAATTATATAGAAGACCTTGATATTGATGTGATCCAGCCTAAGTGTATTCATACTGGAGAGAAATTGTCACATTAAGATTAGTGATATTGTTTTTAAATATTATTTAACGGTATTTACTATGACTTGAGAATGTATGCAGCGGTGATATCTTTTTCACTTCTCCATAAGATTTAGCTTCCCACGCCCCTGGGTTAGTTGCTCCTACCCAACTGGTCTCTGCTTCCCATTGTTAGAAGTTGGATCCTAACCATTGTGGAGCTCTGCATATGAGCTGCTTGACAAGCACTGATGCCACTTCTCAGCATACCAGTAGCCTAGCGTTTCTCTCCATGTGACTGACAAAGCATTTTGGCAAAAAATCTAACAAATTCTATCTTTGAATTTGTGCAATAGTATACCGACTATACTGTTCTTTAACAAAATGATTGTATTCAAGTCAAACAAGATTATTTATACACAATTGGTGAATTTCTCAGGAGTGGTCATTAAGTACAATACTGGGGAATACTGTATATGTGACAACTCATTTAACTAAAAGCTATTGAAATAGTTAGTAAAGTAATTGTACTTGAACCGTGATAGGACATGACAAACCTTCAAAATTGTGACTTTTTATACTTTAGACAAGGTGTGTAAGTAGAAGATGGCAAGCAGTTTTACAGAAGCGTAAAGTAGATAACATATTTACAATCTGTAGCCTTTGTGCAAAACTGCAATGCCATGATATGTATTAGATTAGATTGTAACTTATTGCAACAAGTTACATTAATGAGCAGGTGTTGAACTGAAATTGAAAAGGCCACTTAAACTGGCAATTTGGTCCTTTTAATTGCTTGCATGCTTGAAAACTGACTTTTAAGGGAAAACATGTAATAGACGTGGGTTTACTATGGCTGCCTGCAATTTATTCGAGGTGTGTAATGGACAAAAAAAGCTGTACATTTTAATGAAAACACAAATGTTAGCATTAAACCAAAAAATAAATGATAGGGGTTAACGATGTTATGAAAAAAAGAGTAGCAAATTGTGGTGTACCACAGTGAGGCAGAGTACATTTACAGAAACCTCAAGCAATGATCTTAGGAACATTTATTGATTTTATCTTAATATCCAGCTTGTATTTCCCAGCCATTGTTAAACATAGGAGGTTTCCTATTGAAAGAAAAGATCATTTTAAAAGAATATGCACTGCTTTCATTGTACAAAAACCTAAACCTCTATTTTCAGTACCATCACATTTGTCAAAAGAAGACTGACTG